>NC_059297.1:21276689-21284189 GCF_017591435.1 Portunus trituberculatus
TCTCTCTCTCTCTCTCTCTCTCTCTCTCTCTCTCTCTCTCTCTCTCTCTCTCTCTCTCTCTCTCACACACACACACACACACACACACACACACACACACACACACACACACACACACACACGTAGTGTAGTGGTTAGCACGCTCGATTCACAATCGAGAGGGCCGGGTTCGAGTCCCGGCGCGGCGAGGCAAATGGGCAATCCTCTTAATGTGTAGCCCCTGTTCACCTGGCAGTAAATAGGTACGGGATGTAACTCGAGGGGTTGTGGCCTCGCTTTCCCGGTGTGTGGAGTGTGTTGTGGTCTCAGTCCTACCCGAAGATCGGTCTATGAGCTCTGAGCTCGCTTCGTAATGGGGAAGACTGGCTGGGTGACCAGTAGGCGGCCGTGGTGAATCACAAACACACACACACACACACACACACACACACACACACCACACACACACACACACACACACACACACACACACACACACACACACACACACACACACACACACACACACACACACACACACACACACACACACACACACACACACACAGAGAGAGAGAGAGAGAGAGAGAGAGAGAGAGAGAGAGAGAGAGAGAGAGAGAGAGAGAGAGAGAGAGATGAGTGAATTATGCAAGGATAAGCTGATAAGATAAGATACAAGATAAAAGGTAACCACTTAGTGCACAAAAAGTTAGTCACTGAAGTCAACACAAATTTCAAACACAGCAGTGAATTGTGAACACTGACGATGAAAAGATTATTTGGATGGTTTTAACCTTTCGACTGCTTTGGTTCTCCTTAAACTTAATAAAATATTGAGGCATGAGCTAAAACTGTAGTTTAGGAGAATGAGAACACAGGGAAGCTGCCACAAGCCATCAGGCATCCACGTGGTAATCCTCTGCGTGCCTGCTTATTTCCACCTGTCACTCCCACCCATTTCCATCATTAATAGCAAAATTAGTTATTGATTATTGTGTGATTAGAATATTCAAATGTTTGTTTCTGTTTCTTTGCCATTGTTAATCGTTTAGGTTTGGTCAAGTATAATTCATTATATCATAATTATCAGTACCAGTTATCTCGTTCGGTAAAAACCAGCCAAGTTATTGTAATGGAAAGCATCTCACAGCGAGCTGAAGCCACCAGGTATACCCGGTTTCCATTTGACATTACAATATTATACATTTCTAGGAAACTAATATATTTTCATATTTCTCAGAACGTGCACACATTTTTCTAATTAAATTGTCTTTGTGAATTATGAACAAGAATTAAAATGTAACAATTTTTCTCAGGAAAGGAAACGTTATCTTCCTTTATTCTTTTCTTTTCTTTGTGATTGGTATTGGTGTAACTCACGTTCTAAAAGCCCTCAGGATAAATACTTCACGACAGAATCTTTATGTTCCACAAATGAAATATCATACTGCATATGGCTGCAAACAGACCAATATGGAATTACTAAACACACTGAATTCTGTAGAGTCGTGAGTCTTATCAGCTGAGCGATGCTTCCAGTCAACATCATCAACGTGACGTCATGTTCTGTCCACGTACTATATCCCCATGACTCACTTTTTAATGTATCTGTTTGGAGCGTCGCATATGTAGCAAATAAGCGTTAGAAAGACATGAAACTCGCAATTTTTCGCTCCTTTTTAGTTGGTGCTCCCTGCGGTTGCCTTGCCAGCTAATATGATGAAGGTCGTCTCTTTTTTTGTGCAAAAGAGGGAAGTGGAAACTCCACTCACATAACAGTTCTAATCAGGGTGGAATTAACTTTTTTTCTCTCATTAACCTCCCTCCTTTAACACGCCGGCTTCACTCTTTCGTAACTCTCTCCAATGCTGAATTCCTTTCCGGTATTAATATCTTTATTATTATCATTATTATTATTATCATTATTATTATTGTTTTTATTACTATTATTATTATTATTATTATTATTATTATTATTATTATTATTATTATTATTATTATTATTATTATTATTGTTATCATCATCATTATTATTATTATTATTATTATTATTATTATTATTATTATTATTATTATTATTATTATTATTATTATTATTATTATTATTATTATTATTATTATTATTATTATATTATAATTATTATTAATAATAATAATAATAATAATAATAATAATAATAACACACACACAATAATAATAATAATAATAATAATAATAATAATATTATATATTATAATTATTATTATTATTATTATTATTATTATTATTATTATTGTTATTATTATTATTACTGTTACTGTTGTTGTTGTTGCTATTGTTGTTGTTATCATCATCATTATCACTGTTACTATTATCAACATTATTATCAGTATTAGTTTATTATATTTTCTAATTTATATTTACCTATATATTTACTTGTTCATTACTATTCTATAAATAAGCGAGAGACTTTGGCCAAGGAGAGAGAGAGAGAGAGAGAGAGAGAGAGAGAGAGAGAGAGAGAGAGAGAGAGAGAGAGAGAGAGAGAGAGAGAGAGAGAGAGAGAGAGAGAGAGAGAGAGAGAGAGAGAGAGAGAGAGAGAAAAGCAGAAAAAAAAAACTTGTCTCGGCCATGAAGTAGATTATGATGGATTACCTCAAAAAGTTGGTCTATTTATTTCAGACTGTATAATTTCTCCACATTCCCTGATCTGCATTACAACAATATTTTTTTTCATTGTTTTTTTTTTACATGTTATGTTTAATTCATTCCTTCTCTGAAATAAAAGAGAAAAAAATGTGATAGTGATGAGTGGAGTTCTTCATTAGTAAGGCATGAAATTATATCGTATTTTGTTCCTCCATGTTCCTTTTGGAGTGATTTCCAAGACTTATGACAAACTGGAAAAGAAAAAAAAAATTCAAGCGGAAACGGAAACATAATTCTTTTATTAAATGCAGTGGAACAAAGCTTCGTGTTTGGATGCTGTTTAGTCTTTATTCAGTAGCTCTCTCTCTCTCTCTCTCTCTCTCTCTCTCTCTCTCTCTCTCTGTAAGTTTACAAGTAAGAAGTGAATTAACAAGCAGTAAATAGGTAGTAAGTACTGTATGTGGTAAGTTTCTAAATTGCACATAAGTAAGGAAGTAAATGGCATAAAGTAAAGTAAAGTTAAGGCAAAGTAAAATAAAGTAAAGTAAGTAAGAAAGAAAGATGATTACAAAGTTTTCAAGGCACCAAAGAAAGGTTAACTCTAATATTGGCAGAGTCCCTGCTTAAGTGGAGGTGAGCTTGGCGGAACTTTGCATGGGAAGATGAAAACAAAATGTACATGTGGCGTGAACTAATTCCAGGGCGCAGAGTGGGTATCAGAGCACTGGGGAAGCTTACAGCGCAATCTGATTCTTATCAATACGAGAAAGTGTGCTGCCTCCAAGGAACACTGATGGGGATGCGCACGTTTCTAGTGTATTTAAAGAAAGAGAGAGAAAAATACTTGCATTTAAACTTCTCTAGCAACGATATCATAAGTATTCTAACCATCTAGCAAATATATCTTATCCAATTAGCATCTATCTTTTTATATGTTAATCAATTAATATTCATGTCTCACTTCTATAAACTACGATTAAGTTTATAAAGACTCGTCTCAAAGCCACTAGATAAACATTATAATAATATACATAATGCAGGAAAAAACCGCATGATGATAATTACATACAGCATTCAAGTAATCTATATAATAGACCTACACTTTATGACTAAGTAATGGCCGTTGAATGCCACCTGAACTCGCCATGGCATGCGGCACTACCAGAGTGACAAGGCTTTCAACACACACACACACACACACACACACACACACACACACACTTATATCAAACAGAAAGAATACATGAAGAAAACAATCAGTAAGTCAGTCAGTCAGTTAGTCAACTTCTAATACTTCTTTTAATTAACTGTTCAACTAAATTTCGTCTCAAAAGTAAAGACAAGCGCAGGATTCTCAGTCACCTCGGCGTCTCCTCTCGCTTGCTTGTGACAGGTTCCAGTGAGAGTTACTGCAGGTTTCAAAGGCGTATTTATGTTTCTTTTGATCATCAGGGACTCTGCTAAAAGTTATAATGAAGTCAAGGTTGCTTTGATTTGATGATGATGTTGGTTGAGTGTTTTAATTATTGTTACTATTATTATTATTATCATCATTCTTATTGTTGTTATTATCGTTGTTGTTATTATCATCATTGTTATCATTATTATTATTATTATTGTTATTATTATTATTATTATTATTATTATTATTATTATTATTATTATTATTATTATCATTATTATTACTATCATTATTATTATTATTATTATTATTATTATTATTATTATTATTATTATTATTATTATTATTATTATTATTATTATTATTATTATTATTATTATTATTATTATTATTATATTATTATTATTATTATTATTAGTTAGTAGTAGTAGTAGTAGTAGTAGTAGTAGTAGCTAGTAGTAGTTATAATGTTGTTGTTGTTGTTGTTGTTGTTGTTGTTGTAAGTGGTTGTGGTAGCAGTAGTAGTAGTAGTAGTAGTAGTAGCAGTAGCAGTAGTAGTAGTAGTAGTAGTGGTAGCAGCAGTGGTGGTGGTGGTGGTGTAGCAGCAGTGGTGGTGGTGGTGGTGGTGGTGGTGGTGGTGGCAGGTGGTGGTGGTGGTGGTGGTGGTGGTGGTGGTGGTGGTGGTGGTGGTGGTGGTGGTGGCAGCAGTGGTGGTGGTGGTGGTGGTGGTGGTGGTGGTGGTGGTGGTGGTGGTGGTGGTGCAGTGGTGGTGGTGGTGGTGGTGTGGTGGTGGTGGTGGTGGTGGTGGTGGTGGTGGTGGTAGTAGTGGTGGTAGTGGTAGTAGGTAGTGGTAGTAGTTGTTGTGGTAATGGTAGTAAGAAGTGAAAGTAGCAGCAGTAGTAGTAGTAGTAGTAGTAGTAGTAGTAGTAGTAGTAGTAGTAGTAGTAGTAGTAGTAGTAGTAGTAGTAGTAGTAGTAGTAGTAGTAGTAGTAGTAGTAGTAGCAGCAGCAGCATTAGTAGTAGCAATAGTAGTAGTAGTAATAGTAGCAGTAGTAGTAGGTCTTTCATGAAATGAAGAATATTTCTTATGTGTATGTGATCTTGTTGTGTATTGTTCTCTCGAACTGTGAGGCAACAGTCATAGTCAACCAATCACATTGAATTACTTTTTTCAATTACAACAGGAAGAGACCACAATGTACTGCACGGTTATCTGCTGACGGTAACGGAACTCGAGTATTTAAAATGTTAAGAGTATTCCTTGAAAAAAAAAATGTATATGGAAACTGCATTGTATTTGTCTGATATATCATTGTGACTTATTCTGTTTTATTTTATTTTATTTTGTACTATGTATCTGGCCCCGCTGTTGGGAGTTTATACACTAATATAAATTTTCTCGATGACACGCAAACTGTTGCATTCCCTCTATGACACACAACCAACACTATTCGTCTCGCTAAATATCAGTAAAGCATATCACGTTTCCAGACACGAATTCCTGTTTTGTTCAACAGTGAGGCAGTATGTCACGAGGAAATGTCAGTTGATTATCCATCATTTTCACGGTTGAGTAGAATTGTGGAAATGATTTCACCTTTAGTTTAACTATTATCCTCTCTGTACACGGAAGACAGACATTGATATTACAATAAACTCATGCAATGGATTTACTGTACCAAAAAGTCTAATATATAGTGCACACTCAACAAAGACATTACTTTACCACTGTGCCACACAAATGAAATTTAATACTCTTAATTACGCTCATAAATCCATTATCAAAAGAAATAATGAGCGCAAGAGCAGAACATTCATTTATAGTCCTGAATGAAAAAAAGTAAGTCTCACCTAGTAACTGCAGTCCACACCCCCACTAACACAAGCACTAGGGAGAAGGAGACACTGTACAGTCATGGTCAGAAGGCGAGTAACCTATACTCACCACCACCTCTCCATTTAGGGTCTTGCATTACTTATACGAAGTCTTTTGATTGGTTTATTATCTACCACCTGTCAATTTCTCTACGCTTGTCAGTAAATACAACTTACCTCTGATCTACTTAAAAACTACCAGGGATCAGTTTCTATAACATTTTCAGTAGATAGAACTTAAGATTGAGAGAAAAAAAAAAACAAAAATAAAGCACAGATGAAGAGAGTGCGGAAGATTAACTCGACTACTGACCACCATCTCATGGCTACCAACACCAAGATGCACGCAGACGCTACCATCTATTAGTCAGGCCAATTATCTGGAAACTGGAGCATACATATCTCAGTCTTGGCAGCTTCCTCCGCCCACTGAGAGAAGTACGTCGTATTAGTAAGGAAGATGCAAGAATCACAACTCATCCCACCATGCCGATCCGTTTTAAGGCAACACACAACGGGGACATACTATTACCACGTCTTTAACTTGTTCTCACTCCACACTTCCTTCATAGATTTGTAGTATCATATCTAGGAGGAGGAGGAGGAGGAGGAGGAGGAACACAAAGGAAGACATGAAGCGAGAGATCTTTTTGGTCCTTGCTAAGCTGTTTGATGATGATGAATATGGAAGTTTCAAGAGGATAGGACGTCGTGACAAGATTAAATGAAGAAAAAGAGGAGGAGGAGGAGGAGGAGGAGGAGGAGGAGGTAGAACGTTGTGAGGATTGTTAACTGTCTTTTTCTTTTCTTATCTTTTCTTTTTTTTTCGTGGGAGGGTGATGGTCATGCTGGCACAAAGAAGAGGAAATGTCCACCAAGTTACCGTTTACGACAAGAAAGTATAAAGGTAATTAAGATTTGGAAACCGGACGCCAAATTCGTTCCACGGAATAATGCAATACTTTTCTTTTGAAAATGTCGAAATCTTAAAAGTGAAGGAGGCACACGCAGAGTTTTTTTTATTATACCATGTGGGCTTTTCACGGGAACTGATGGGCTAAAGGGGATATTTTTTGGGGATACCTCCCATCTCAAAGCCCAACCGCTAGGAAACCGTTGCCCCGAGTGAGGAAGCCCAACCTACACTCAGACCGTGGACAGGATTCGAACCCGTGCGCTTAGAGACCCCTCGGACCCCAAAGCAAGCATAGTTCCATTATAGACTTTAATGAAATGGAAATTAGTAAGCTGCAGAGGATAGAAAATGGGGTTTTCCGGCAAATTTTAGGAGCACCAAGCTATACACCTATAGCAACCCTGAGGGGGAAGTTGGAGCATCTAGTGTGAGTTCAAGAGTGAGGGAAGGGCAGCTAAAATATCTAAGATATCTACTGGTGGAAGGAAAAGACTTGGTGAGAAGGGTAGCAGAAGAGTTGGTGGAGAGTAGGCAAGGGAGATGGATAAAAGAAAGGCACAGGAGCTAAAAGATCTGAGAGAATTAAGACTACTGAAAGGAAGCATACAAAATGAAACAAAGGAAAGTATATCAAGCATAATGAAAACTAGGGACACACAGGCATGGCGAGAAGCATTAAATGATAAAACTAGTGTAACTC
>NC_059297.1:21286689-21301689 GCF_017591435.1 Portunus trituberculatus
GAATAAAATAAATAAATACACAACAACACATATTCATCAACCATCCTTTTCCAAAAAGAAACGTACTCATTAAAGCCATTAAAACTCTCTGTTGACTCTGGACTAACAACGGAATAACTGAGTACATTCCAATATATATTTCAATGTTACCTCGATAATGCCAAACTATCATTACAAACGTCAAAACGAAACTTTCACTTCCAAACAATTTTTCCAATAATCACCTACAACTTTTCGAACAGTTATGAAGCTCAGATTTTCTTTATGTTCCCATGCAAACAATATTCTTTGGTACTCTGACTGTAAAGCAAATAAATAAATAAATAAATGAATAAATAAATAAGATTGACCATATCAGTAAAACAGTTAGTTCTATGTAGAAAAGTGAATTTCAAACAAGTGAAATAAAACGTTACAAAAGGCACTGGAATGATTGCGGCAAAAAGTGCTTGCCCTTGTCTAAGGCTTGAGCAGTGGAAAATCTGAGCATCCCAACAGCACCCATAACTGTAGCAGCAATTAGGTCCTGTTATATATTAAAACTTTTACACGTGAAGGAGACTGGCTACAGGCTAAACTAAAGACATGATTGTAATTGCTGTTCTTATCTATTACTCCCTAACACTTTCCAGGCATTTTACAGTTACTTGACCTTTTCATTTTTACCTCTTCATTTCACATCGTCATTCTATCCTTCTTATCCCTTCCTTCTCTTCCATAACCATTCCTCTTACTCGGCGACTATTTCCAGCCCTCCCCACGCCCTCTTGGGCCCAGTGGCGGCGGGGTGGGTGCGGTGGGGCAGCGAGGGGAGTTCCCTAGACCTGGAGTCCTTCACGCTGCCATTGCTCACTCGACTCGCCCACCTGCACCGGATGGTCCCTCCTTCCCCTCCACCTTCCACCGCTACCTTGCCCCAAACACACCCAGTTTTCCGCAAGCCATACGTTACATTGTTCTTCCTTGTTGCTTTTCCAGTGAGAGTTTAACTGAAAGTGATGTTTGTAATGGTCTATCTCATAATTTTCATTATTATAGTAATTAATTTTATTATCATCAATCACTACAATAGTCGTCATCATTATCATAATCATAATCATCTTAGTCACTATGATTATCATTATCATTATCCTCATCATTGACATCATCATTAGGATCATCATTAGAATTAACATTACTGTTATCTTCATTACTATCATCATCATCATCAAAATCAGTCATCCTTTTCTTGGCTTTGTTTTTGATTAAAGTATCTATTATTTTTTTTCTTCTCCCCGTATAAAATTATAAACATGATTTCTATGGTTTAAATTTCATGTGATGCCGCAACAACACTGAATTTTTTGTTGTCATAAAAAAAAAAAAAAAAAATCAGTAAATCATAATCGACGGATATTTGAACACCTCACCTAATAATGTCACTCGTTCCTTGCAGGCCCTTGGCACGCCCTTAAAGCCTCACTGGGGGTGATTGCGTCCATTCAAATAACTCAGGACTTCCTTTCGGAGTCTTTCTTTTTTTCCTTCTTGAAGGATTGATCCCTACATTTTTTTCTGTGTGTGTGTGTGTGTGTGTAGGTAGTACAGTGCGCCTTTGGGTACATGTTCCTTTGTATTAAGTTTTGTTTAAATAAAAAAAAAAAAAAAAGAGAGAGAGAGAGAGAGAGAGAGAGAGAGAGAGAAGAGAGAGAGAGAGAGAGAGAGAGAGAGAGAGAGAGAGAGAGAGAGAGAGAGAGAGAGAGAGAGAGAGAGAGAGAGAGAGAGAGAGAGACAGACAGACAGACAGACAGACAGACAGACAGACAGACAGACAGACAGAGTAAGCGCACATGTTTACCTGAGTTATCTGTACTGTCCGCAAACAACAGTATTTAATGTTGCTAAGCATCATATTCACTCATCCGTGTGCCATCATCACCAGGTCGTGGTGTGGCGGAGACCATCAGTTTGCCACGCCTCAACATCATATCGTTAGCAGAGTGGCGACTGAGGCGTCTCCACACTGCATAGTTATTTGCTTACTGTACACTGCATAGGTGAATCTGCACTTATTTGAACGCAAACTTTGAAACGTGTCTAAGGGTCACATCTTGTATAGCAGAAGCACGGAACTTTGTACTGCTCCAAAAAAAAGAGTATTTCTGATATGATTATGTAACACTAGTCGGTATTTCTAAACGTCCTGATTTTTCAAAGGAATAAACCAGACAGGGCTATTTTATATATGTTATCTCTTAAACTATGCTGCAGAAACCTTAAGATATCTTTAGAATCACGAAAATACTCTTGAAAATACAAATAATATTAACTGTTGCTTCTTTAAAGTCGAGAGGGCCCGGGTTCGAGTCCCAGGGCGGTGAGGCAAATGGGCAAGCCTCTTTATGTGTGGTACAGTACCTGTTCACCTAGCAGCAAATAGGTACAGGATATAACTCGAGGGGTTGTGGCCTCGCTTTCCCGGTGTGTGGAGTGTGGTGTGGTCTCAGTCCTACCCGAAGATCGGTCTATGAGCTCTGAGCTCGCTCCGTAATGGAGAAGACTGGCTGGGTGACCAGCGGGAGACTGTAGCCCTCCTCAAAAAGCTAATATATCAAGGAATACGGAAGCTGAGTTGTGTAAGCCAGCAACTCTGGTGTCAGGCGGCAAGAGTCCCGTGGTGACGCTGGGTACACAGTTACCGTGGGAGCAAAGGGGGTAATTTGATCCTCTAAGTTGAGTATTCTTTTTTGTCTTTTTTATCGAGCTCATCATTTTTCGTTTTTCATAAGCTCGTCTTTCTGAGGTATCTGTTCCATCGTTCGCCTATTCTCCCCCCCCATACTTCCCCCCCGTCTCTCTCTCTCTCTCTCTCTCTCTCTCTCTTGTCTGGTGATTTATATTTTCTCAGTGATTAAAAGTGTGAAATAAAACTTAAATGATGATAAATTGATAATCTAATATCATTACTAGCATGTCACTACATCAGTGCATGTCAACTTCTGTTAAATATTTCTTTTTGTGTTTATAACTAATGAGTGATAGAATTCGTTAATATTTACGATAGAAATAAAAAAAAAATGTGCAAGGCGGCGTTTGTAATTTTTTGTGTGATCATTTTCTCTTATATATTTCTTATATCATTATTTCCTGTTTGTCTTTATCTTTCTGTGACTTTTTTTTCCAGTTTTATCCTTTTTTTCTTTAATAATTTCAATTTTCCTATGTAAGCTACAATTTATATAATTCTTGTGTTTTACAGTTCTCTCCTGTCTTCTTATTTTTTTTTCTGTTATTTTGATTTTCGTGTTTCTTCTAAGTATTTTTTGGTGTGTTATCTCCTTTCTACTTTTTTTTCTAATCTTTTGCAATTATTGTTTTATTTCATCCTATCACGTATGTTCGTTTTTCCAACTCTTTTTGTGCAATTTTCTCCCTGTCGCTTTTTGTAATTACTTTAGATTCACGTTTCCAGTGCTAATTTTCTTCTGTATTCTTTTTATTCTCTTTTTTTTGTGGTAACTTTAAGCTTTGTTCTCTTGTTGTAATTACACACACACACACACACACACACACACACACACACACACACACACACACACATTTATATATTAGTAATTATATTGTCTCATTCCATTTTTGCTACTAATTTCTCTTTAAATATTCAATGATTTTTTTTTTATTCTTAATTGAATTTTCTGTCTTATCCTTTTTTGTAATGATTTTCTGTTTCATATATTCTTTTTTGTAATTAACATCTATATCATCCTTTCTTGTATTTTTCTTTTTCAAATTTCATCTTTTCATCAATTAATTTCTGTTTATCAGTTTTATGAGAATTTCCAGTTTTATTGTTTTCTTTTATTATTTTCTTTTATCGTTTCCTGTTTTATCTTTTCTGTAACGTTAATTTTTTTTTTTAGACATTTGGAGCTCATATTCTATTTTTATGGAAATTTTCAGATTCATTTTGTTTTCTTTTTCCGACGTAATTTTCTATTTCATATTTTGTGTGTGTGGTTATTTTCTGTTTTATTGTTTTGTGATAATTTTATGTTTTATAATTATTGTGAAAAGTTTATTTATTTATCTATTTTTCATTTCCTGTTGCATCCTTTTCTTCTAGTTTTGTTGTTGTTGTTGTTGTTGTTGTTGTTGTTTTATCTTTACTGTGGTAATTTTCATGTTTATCGCATTTTCTCAAGTGGTTTTTCCTTTATCATTTTTGCCTCCATATTATTTTTTATAATTCTATTTGTTATTATTTTTATTTTTATTTTATTTATTTTCATGGCAACTTTTTTTTTAACATTTTTAATTCATGTCTTTTTTTTTATAATAACGTTTACTTGGCTCATTTTTTCCAGATACCTTTTCTTTTTCTTTTCGTTTTTTTATATATATATATATATATATATATATATATATATATATATATATATATATATATATATATATATATATATATATATATATATATATATATGTGTGTGTGTGTGTGTGTGTGTATATATATATATATATATATATATATATATATATATATATATATATATATATATATATATATATATATATATATATATATATATATATATATGTGTGTGTGTATTTACCTAATTGTAACATACGGGAAAAGAGCTATGCTCGTGTTGTCCCGTGTGTGTGTGTGTGTGTGTGTGTGTGTGTGTGTGTGTGTGTGTGTATATATATATATATATATATATATATATATATATATATATATATATATATATATATATATATATATATATATATATATATATATATTTATGATTCTTCTTCCTATAACAACAACAACAACAATCCATTATTGATTATTATATGCCTACAAGTCAATTTTTGTATGCAAGCATCTGTTCTTATACAGTCACGTAGTACACCTGATATGTTTCCTTCTAATACGTTGCTCTTATACCAGATTTTGAACTGAGACTCAACGGGCCTCGATGCGCGTGTTTCCTGCTAATGCGTATGATTATCTATGGTCATTTCTTGTGGTGTTTTGCTAAAGTGCTAAAGTAGAAGCCCATCCCCACCTCCCTCTCTCTCTCTCTCTCTCTCTCTCTCTCTCTCTGATTGACGTAAAACACAACTGACAACTTGAAACAAAAAATACACAGCAAGCACCGGATCACTAATCAATGTCAAATAAGAGGTGTGTTAATGCAATGAATCCCTCATAACACCATGTGTCGCGGCCTCCACTCCGCTTAAACAAGTTTATAAAAGGAAGTGAGTTATACTTAAACGTAATGAATTTCGATCCTCCTTCACGAGAATAGACGTGTAAAAATGCGAAGTATCTGGAGGAAAAAAAGAAGTAAACTTGTATCTGATGGGCATTCCTCTCTCTACTAAACAAGAAGTGGCGGTAAAACGATGAAAGGGAAATTAAAAGGACGTGTGGTGCATTATTTGTGGAGACATTTTAAAGGATACTTTCTCACCCTCATAAAAAGTTAACCTACTAGTTTTATGACAATGTTTATTTTGCTATTTATATATAATGTTGTTGCTGCCTCTTTTTCCCTCGCCAAGTCCTGTATGAATACTGGTTCTCATGGACGTGCAGGACATTACAATAGAGGGAATTGACCTGTTGGCATATCAAGCTTTCAATACAGTTGACTGCCACGTGAGTGGACGAATGGTAACGACACCAGAGAAGAACGATATGGTTTTGTTAGGCGCTGTCTATGTCTTCCTTGTCTTAGCAGTACTTGAGATGAGAGATGAGAAGCCGAGGCCTACAGTATGATATCAAAATACGTCTTATTTCGATTACTTTCAACTTGCCGTAATATAAAGAGTTTCTAAGATTTTACAGTGTATTTTCATGATTTTAATCATTGCTAAAAAGGATTCAGCGCAGTTTAACGGTGATTTTCAAGTGTTTTGATGATTTGATTGATTACTTTACAGGTGAATCTGTAAGTTTGAAAGTTATCAACTTATTTGTATTTTGAAGGATATTTTTCTATGATTTTACTATTTGTTGAACGTGCTTTAGTAGAAGTTACTGATAGATATTTGAGGATGATTTTTTTCTGATTCTAAGTACAGCCTAATATGGATTTTGCGCCTTCAATGAAAAATAGAATACCCGGAAGAGCACGACCAATAGTTTTTGTTGCCTTTGGCAAACGCAGTAGTCCTCTTGTTAGTGTTACGCGTATCAATATGTTATAGTTTAGTATAAAAACTAGGAACCCATGAAATACTTGGCAACCATCAAGAGGCTCAAAATATCAATTCTACAGCGTCAGAAGAATTTTCCTTCATATAACCTTTTATTTATTCATCATAATTATTGTCATTATCTTTATTGCTATTTCATTTTATTCCTCGTTCTGATCTCTCATCAAAGTGTGATAAAAACATACCTGCATCAGATATCAGTGCTCCATCAAGCTATTTTAGGAACTCAATACAGCATCAACGAGTCAGTTTTCGTGATATTAGAAAGAAAACAAAAACAAACAGCAACTGCTCCAGTTCACACGACTTATCTGTTCTTATTTTTAATAAGACTTGACAAATTTCAAAAGTCAAGGGTGTTTGCATGGTGAAAAAATGACGCTGGTTGCTGAGGGTGGTGGTGGGTGAGATGCAGCTGTGCTGAAGCTGTGGAAAGGGTAGGGTTAGTGTGGTGTTCAATTAGTCATAAACATGAGCTCTGTCAAACCACTTTCGTGTCTTACACACTCACTCACTTCTACTCATTGAAGGGCCACCTGTCTTCAACTCCAGACCGGCTGAGGAGGACCTGCAAAAAGAGAGAGAATAGAAAGTGTCAGTACAGGAGAGTATACTTACATGTTTGTCAAACCACTTTCACGGATTACATACCGACTCAATAATTCACCATCAAGACCATCTCCCTCCTCACTGCAGACTGGCCAGGAGATGGGTGGTTTCTAAAAGAGGAGAAAAAATATATAGCGTAACCTGGAATATGATTGCAAATGAAGGTGTGTATCGGTCTTCGTCAAACCACTTTCTCGCTACACTGGTTGACACTCCTCCTATCTCGCTTACCATGAAGTCGGCCATCTCGTTTTCATTAAGGACTAGGCAACACTGGAAGCTACTAAAAAACATGCTTAGTCCATCCTAGAAAGTGTTTGCAGATGAGTGGATCCGTTAAACCACTTTCACGCTTTACTCACTTACATGAAGGACCCACCTCATTTTCACTGAAGACAAGATAAGGGAGGACCGCTAGAAAAAAATCAATAAAATAAGATAAAAGCCAATTAGATTAGATTAAATGATTAGGCAAATCGTTTAGTACATCACAATGCACTTAGAAATGTTCAGGCTTGATGTCACTCTCATTCTCACACCATAAAGGCTCATCTCAGTCTCACAAGACAAGTCATCACAAACGCTTAGCGCTTCTCAAGAAGTGTACGCCTATCTTATTTAACATGCAATCTGGTACCATAGTAGTTTCCACGCTTCGTTCTCTGTGTATAACCCCAGTGGCTATATTTAGGTTACCTTGCCTTCCTTACTACCTCAGCCTTGCCTTGTGTCAGTGGTCAGAGTCCAATTGCATTCTTTTCTTTCCTCCCCGTTCTGCCTTCTTCCTCCTCTGCAAACTCGTGGCAACCAGCGGGAGGTGTTCTGGCGCTCCCAGTCGAGGCTCCAAGGTCGCATTCAGCATCCAGTTCTTCTACTTATATGTGCATGTGTTTTTCTTTTCTTATATGCCCTCGATTAATATAAAAACCGTTTATGTTCAGCATTTTAAGGTAAAACTTTTTTCATCAAGATAAAGTATAATCCATTTAGTAATGTGACGATTCTGTAGGAAAAAAGTATACCCTTTCACTATTAACAATTTAATTTTCTCGTATACAACTTGAAATCATCAGTTGCATTAACACATATCATCATCCCTTAAATAGTGTTCCTAATGTTGTTACTTAAAATTTCTCTTCTCGCTTCTTTTGCCATGATTGAACAGAAAGCATCCTTTTAAATTGTCATCTTACGGCCACACCCATCAACATCCCCTTTAGCCCATAAATTCCCGTGAAAAGCCCACATGGTATAAAAAAAAAAAAAAACAAACAAACAAACACAGCAGCAACCTCCAAGGCCACGGATTGAAATATGTCCCCAATAGCACCTTAGCAACAGTCTGTTACCTGCAGACGTGATTATAAAGTACGTCCCTTACCTTATCGGCTAACTGCATTCAAGATTCAAGGAACCAGAACCGCCGCCAACACAGACACGTTAACCGGATGACCGTCGCTGGCTCCAAGGATAACTACACGAAGGGAAACAAAAACCGCACCTAATTTTCAGTCACTTTGAAAACTTGTCTTGTCCTGTCAGACAGAAATAGAGTGGACCATTTTGAGGGAAATATATATGTTCCTAAGCAGAAACTAGGAGAGCATTGATCTTGTCTCTGTCATAAATTTGGCAGTGAGACAGACAAAAGGAGGTGTTGCAGAGAACGGAAGTTAAACAAAAGCTAGTGATGAAGGTTAGAAAGAAATAGATTACAGTTTTTCGGACGTTCACTTGATAAGAAGAGGAAAAATTAAGAGTATGAGGACCGTATTCTCAAACATCTTAGTGGCTTATCTCAAACACTTCCGACAGCTGCTAATTGAAGTAAACGTTGCTGTCACTAGTTTTTTTTCTTCCTTGCTTCTTTCCATTCTTTCTTTTTCCTTTTTCATTAACCTTAATATAAGAATCATCACTTTGCGGCAAGAACTACCATCATTTTGTATAGATGTCTGGCCAAGGACAACAAAACTTGGTAAAGCCGAATATTTCATTGCGAACTGTCTTTCATGATTGCAGTAATCGTTCCACAAAGATCCTGCACCATCAACAGGAAAATAATCATGAAAATCTGACAAACATCGGTGGTCTTAGAAGGCAGATATTATGAGAATACAGTGTTTGGAATAACAGGCTTGGTGCGCGTGACAAGATAAATTGTACTTGGAAAACTCTAACCTGAAAAAAAGAAATGGTGAATTATTTTGACTGTACAGATAAGTGTTAATCCTCAGGTGAAAAATAATAAGTAAATAAATATTATATACAGAAATGGCACAGTTTTGCGTTTACATCACTAAGGTTAGAGGTATCTCAATAGTACCAACGTAGCGGGTCAATGAGAGAAGCATAGCGACAAAAGAACATGGACGGATGCATGGTGAAAGCAGCTGGTGCAGGATATTCGTGTGATCAGCTGCTGCAATTATCAAGGAATCGGGAGGCGTGACAATCAGTGGTCCATAGGACTTGGAGTAACACGTACATAAGCTTACATCGGTAATTACTGTTTGACAAAGCAAGGGGAATGGTATTCATACGTAAACAAATTCACGACCTGGCAGAGATGAGAGTAGTTTACCGTTCCCTTTCGTAAATGAACACGTGCAGAAAAAGTAAACGGCAGGTTAACATTAGCAAGAGCATCTGCCTCACTATATCATCACTAAGTAAAGGTCTTCAGACTGATAGAATCCTTAACAAAAGTTTGAATTATTACCACATAGAGGATAAATGAAAGACAAAAGGAAGTGACGTATGTGTGTGGGAGGGGAATGTTTTATGTAAGAGGGGAAGCTGGCTAAGAGCAACAAAAAATAAAGAAAAGGCCCAGTTAATTGCCAGTTTCCTGAAAGAATCATAGAGTTAGCCAAAAGTCTTGAAACCTCGTAGGGAAGATGGAAATACAGAAGCAGGCAGGTAGTTCTAGAGTTTACCAGTGTGTGTGTGTGTGTGTGTGTGTGTGTGTGTGTGTGTGTGTGTGTGTGTGTGTGTGTGTGTGTGTGTGTGTGTGTGTGTGTGTGTGTGTGTGTGTGTGTGTGTGTGTGTGTGTGTGTGTGTGTGTGTGTGTGTGTGTGTGTGTGTGTGTGTGTGTGTGTGTGTGTGTGTGTGTGTGTGTGTTTGGGAAGGGTAATGAGACATGATGTGAAAATCCTGAAATAATATATACTCCAACCTGTTTTCAGAAAATAAATGTTTAAATATCATTCTTAATAAAAGAAAACGAAACAAAGAAATGTCGTATCTCAGAGCTAAGAAAGGGTGAATAAGAATGCAATTATAGGTATGCAATGAAATGAAGAAAAAAAAAAATAAAGGAAAACTAAAACTAAATAAAAGTAAAGATGATTCCAGCCGTGATTATAGAGAATATAAAAACAAGATCACTAGAAGGAAGGACGTAGAGATTACAGGTAAATAGGAGGACAAAAATTAATCACAAGAAGGAAGAAAATAAATACAAGTGATCAAAACTGCCGATAGCCAACAATAAACTCTCCTCTCCCATATAATTAGATGTCACGTATATGTTTATTACCGACAGTTTTCCTTTCCAGTGTTCCTGCTTATATACTTTTCTTTCTGTTTTTCCCCTTTTTTCAGATAATTACCAATGCACTTCCCTTTTCTTTCTTTTTACTACTTTTCACCTTCTCTGCTCTGCTTCCTTCAGAGCGTACTGATGATAGAGTCGCGTAAGAAATGGAGCATCATTCTGCAATAACTTCCACCGCGTTTTTGCATTTTGTCTCTTCCTTTCATCTACAGTAAAACTTTCTGATCCGCTGACAAATTCCTTGCAAAATCTGGCAACTAAGAGATTCTTAACAGAGGACTTAAGAATGGAGGATAACGTTATGAAGACGATGGAAGTAAGAGAGAGAGAGAGAGAGAGAGAGAGAGAGAGAGAGAGAGAGAGAGAGAGAGAGAGAGAGAGAGAGAGAGAGAGAGAGAGAGAGAGAGAGAGAGAGAGAGAGAGAGAGAGAGAGAGAGAGAGAGAGAGAGAGAGAGAGAGAGAGAGAGAGAGAGAGAGAGAGAGAGAGAGAGAGAGAGAGAGAGAGAGAGAGAGAGAGAGAGAGAGAGAGAGAGAGAGAGAGAGAGAGAGAGAGAGAGAGAGAGAGAGAGAGAGAGAGAGAGAGAGAGAGAGAGAGAGAGAGAGAGAGAGAGAGAGAGAGAGAGAGAGAGAGAGAGAGAGAGAGAGAGAGAGAGAGAGAGCCTGACTCACTCCTGTACCTGACTGAGACTTTAGACAACCTGATGATGGCACACAGCTGCAGCCACGTGCTGATTGTGGGGGATCTCAATCACCACCTGGAAAGAGACGCCTACGAGAATCTCCTGAGGTGCAGGGTCTGACAGATCATGTCACCTTCCCCACACATGAACGAGGAGGGACATTAGACCCTGTCATCTCAGACTACCAGGAGGACAAGCTTCAGTGTCATCAGCTGGGGCTCGTGGGCAGCTCTGATCATCACGCTGTACTGACACAGCTGGAAGTGGGCGTGGCTCGGGACGAGGCCACCACCCGCACCATCTGGCTGTGGAACAAAGCAGACTGGGCTTCCCTGCGCCGCGACCTGACCCACACCCCATGGGCCACTCTGCTACAGGGAGGAGCAGAGAGTGAAGCACTTGCACTCACCTCTCACCTTCTCGCCCTCCAGAGACGCCACGTCCCACACAGGGAATACACCACCAGACCGACGGATCAGCCATGGTTTGGCTACCGTTGCCGTGTTGCTGCTGAGGCAAAGTATGCTGCCTGGCTCCGCTACAAGAGGAACCCGACTCGGCGCAACAAGGACTTGCATAGGGCTGCATGCAGGAGGATGGTGGTAACCAGCAAGTGGGCCTTAAAAAAGTGGGAGGAAAGCCTGCGCCGGAAACTGTGTGGCACTGGCGTAGGAAACAAAACTTGGTGGTCCCTTGTTAAGGACAAACAGGAACTGGCCACCAAGAATCCATCCCTCCCTCAGCAAGCAGGACGGTACTGTCGCCACCAGCAGTAAGGAGAGGGCACAGTTGCTGGCTTCCTTGTTTGCTGGAAAAATGAAGGTGGGGAATCCACAGCAGCCACCGCCTCAGCTGGTCCAGCAATGTGAGAAGACTGTCACCATGGTGGAGGTGACGCATCAGCAGGTGAAGCGATTATTGCGGGGCTGGACACACAGAAAGCTACCGGCCCTGATGACATCAGCCCGCACCTGCTGAAGCGATGCTCCCAGGAACTGGCTGCCCCTCTCACCCAAGTCTTCACAACTTGTGTACGGGAAAACGTCTGGCCTTCAGTGTGGAAGGAGGCTCGAGTAGTTCCTGTACACAAAAAGCTCCAGGACGGACCCAAAAAACTACAGACCCATATCCCTGTTGTCAGTGGTGGGTAAAGTGTTTGAGAGGGTCGTGGCAGAGGTGGTGTGTAGCCATCTCAAGGACAATGCCCTCCTCTCAGACCAACAGTTTGGGTTCAGACCTGGAAGGTCAACCTCCGACCTAATGATGCTTCTCACCAGGCAGTGGCAGGACGCCCTCGACGACGGCAAGGACACTATAGTGGTTGCTTTGGACATAGCTGGAGCTTTTGATAAAGTATGGCACAACGGATTACTGGAAAAGCTTCGTGCTAAAGGCATCCAGGGTGGCTTGCTACGACTCCTGGGAAATTAC
This sequence comes from Portunus trituberculatus, assembly GCF_017591435.1. NCBI lineage: Eukaryota > Metazoa > Arthropoda > Malacostraca > Decapoda > Portunidae > Portunus > Portunus trituberculatus. Next base: position 21,299,167 of record NC_059297.1, read on the forward strand.
CTGCAGGACAGAAGCCTCAAGGTGGTTGTCAACGGGCAAACATCTGAGTCCCTGCCTGTGGAGGCATCAGTGCCACAGGGTTCAATTCTTGGCCCACTCCTGTGGAATATCTACGTGGATGATCTTCTCCAGCTACTGCCAGGAGTCAAGGCCTATGCTGATGACTGCACCCTCTCCTATACCTATCCACGCCAGGACAGTGGGCGGGCTGCTGAGGCCATCAATCAGCAGCTACGAGTGATAGAGGAGTGGGGTGCTCGCTGGCAAGTGACATTCGCGCCGGAGAAGACACAGGCAATGGTTGTCTCTCGGTCCCCAGCCGCCATGGCAGCAATGGCAGGAAAGTTGTCTTTTGGCGCTGCTGCTCTCCCACTCCAAGATGACGTCAAGATACTTGGAGTGGAGGTGGATCGAGGGCTGAGGTTTGACAGCCATGTCAAATCCATTGCCAAGAAAGCCTCTCACAGGATCTCCGCTCTCAGAAGGATCGCCAGTTTCCTCGACAGGAAGGGAGACTGCTGCTGTACAAGGCACAGGTGCGGCCCCACCTTGAGTACGCAGCTCTCTCCTGGATGTCCTGTGCCGCCACACACAGAAGGAGACTGGACAGCATCCAACGCCGCGCCATACGGCTAGTAGATGCTGCAATACCACCTCACCCAGAGCCTGAGCGTCCCTTGATTCACTGGAACACCGCAGAGATGTGGCGGCGATCGTAGTGTTCCATAAGGCACAGGTGCAAAGAGTGCCACATCTGGCAGGGCTGCGTCATCCTCTGAGAGTCACCGCACGGAGCACGAGAACGGTGCTCAATGGTGGTGACGCCGTAGAGGTGCCGCGATCCCACGGGTGTCAGCATCAACGCACCTTCGCAGGACGCGTCTCCAGGATGTGGAACTTGTTCACGGCCGCGGTGCCTCACGTCCAGGAGATGAACACACACAGTGTCAAACTGATGGCACATAAGTGGAGACAGACACTGCCAACTCCTCTGACACTCTTTGTGACGTGACACTCAGTGTAGTGCAGTGCGTGAATAGTGCTAGTGAAGTGAAAAGAACAGTGCTCCATTTACATGCTGACCATCTTGTATATTATCTATTTTTAAGTCTTGTAAATATTGTAGAGAAATAGATTGTAGTACCCTTAGAATAGGTAGCACACGACAGTGCGCCTTTGGGTACATGTTCTTCTGTATAAATTATGTTTAAATAAAAAAAAAAAAAAAGAGAGAGAGAGAGAGAGAGAGAGAGAGAGAGAGAGAGAGAGAGAGAGAGAGAGAGAGAGAGAGAGAGAGAGAGAGAGAGAGAGAGAGAGAGAGAGAGAGAGAGAGAGAGAGAGAGAGAGAGAGAGAGAGAGAGAGAGAGAGAGAGAGAGAGAGAGAGAGAGAGAGAGAGAGAGAGAGAGAGAGAGAGAGAGAGAGAGAGAGAGAGTATTACATCGCTTATGGTATGCATTAGAGAAATGAAATAGCCACAAAAGGCGTTCGAATAAATGGCGATGAAATAAGAGACAAAGCAAATGAAGAATGAATACTAACAACTGGAGCAGGAGACTGAGTGGCCACAGCAAGTTTCAGACCAGAATAGATGTATCTTGTACACAGTAAGTAGATTACGATAGTCATGGTCCTTCCCAATATCAGTTAGGCAGACGGGCAGAGAAGCAGACAGAAAAATAACAGATTAACAGACAGATAGGCGGATGGTCGGATGGTAATACACACACACACACACACACACACACACACACACACACACACACACACACGATTAGAGTATGAATCTGTGGCACAAAACAAGTGAGTGAGACAGATAAGCAAGAAAGTGATAGTTTTTTTTTTTTTTTTTTTTTATTTGGAGGATGAAAGAGTGAAAGGAAAAGTGCGTACGAAAGAAGTGTTGATGTAAATAAAAATAATGAACCGGTTATAAGTATGGAGGATCTGTCAGTTGATGTGATTCAGCAATAATTCAAGTATACACAAGATCTAACTCGTCCATTGTGTGTAAAATTATTGAACAAAATCCTTGATACTCTTTTTTCGTAAAAATGACTTGCTGGTGTTTTTATGCCTCTGTACAGAATTATACAAAAATATGGGAGATATCACCGACACTAATGTATACCTGAGTCACTCAGTTAAATTATATGGAAAATTACTTACATCTCTCGTAAAGAACCGTCTGAAAATGTTCTTTAACAACAATAATATAATTGGTAAAACACAGGTAAGTTTTCGAGAAGAGTATTCCACACTCGACCATACATTAATACTTGAATGTGCAATTGACTAAATTGGTAAAGGCTAATATTAATAATGGTAACGTGGGAACTATTTGACCTTTGCACTCACCCTATTGCCTCCCAGCCACCACATACTCACAGAAAGCATCACTATATATCATTATAAATGCATGATGACTTAGCTATATAGAATATGTATAGCTAGGAGTTATGTGGCGACAGGGTTGTTAGCTACAAGTAATCTCTGGTGTTTCCAACCAGCTGCTACACATGTTT
>NC_059297.1:21306689-21316689 GCF_017591435.1 Portunus trituberculatus
AATAATAATAATAACAATACTTCTATAACAACAACAATGACAATAATTCACTACCTTCGCGATAGTCTTCTCCTTCTAGCTGCCTTTCAGGTCTTGGGAGAGCGCCAGTGAATTGCATACACTACCTGAAAAATAATGAAATAAAACAACATCAAACAAAAAAATTAGGTAAAGGTTATCATAGCATTCAGAAATATATAGAATGTAAATATTAAATCTTGCTTCTTTGAGAACTATTGTGAACGTGTTACCAAGGAGTCGTGGAGTGAACACCCTGCAGGGCAGGCAAATAAATGCTTCGCTCAAAGATAAGAGTTCGATTTAGGAAACTCTTATGGAAGATTCTGCAATTAGAGAGAGAGAGAGAGAGAGAGAGAGAGAGAGAGAGAGAGAGAGAGAGAGAGAGAGAGAGAGAGAGAGAGAGAGAGAGAGAGAGAGAGAGAGAGAGAGAGAGAGAGAGAGAGAGAGAGAGAGAGAGAGAGAGAGAGAGAGAGAGAGAGAGAGAGAGAGAGAGAGAGAGAGAGAGAGAGAGAGAGAGAGAGAGAGAGAGAGAGAGAGAGAGAGAGAGAGAGAGAGAGAGTGTGTGTGTGTGTGTGTGTGTGTGTGTGTGTGTGTGTGTGTGTGTGTGTGTTGCTGGCCTTCTACTTCTGCTGGGTTGCACGGTTACAACTACTAGCAAGGTCACAGCCCATCGCCTCACGTCCCATGAAAAGCCCAAATTGTCTCCACTTGCTCAAGGATTAGATCCATGCATCTCTTAGTTGTGCAGGGAGAACGCTGATCGCCAAAACACTGGTCCTTCATGTAAAATATCAGGGTATCACTTCTAATCAGTACGGCTTCTGCTTTACGATTGATAGAGAAAAGGAAAGACAAGACAGGATCGGAGAGCAAGTGGCATAAAGAGAGGCATCAGAGGGTATCTCATGCTGCAAGTAAGGGGCAGGAAGGAAGTTCAAATAGATTCAGGGGTGGAAAATGGACTAGAAGTGGTGAAGCATGGTATCTAAACGTCATTGCTGCACTTCTAACATGACCAAGTAGTCGCCCTTGGGCCACTTGGGTGAGGGGATGGTGGTACCGTTCATCTCCCAGTAGTCCTTCGTGTCTTGAACGTCAGTGGACCAGCTACAAGCAGTAGTGCACTTCACGACTAGTATCATTCAGTATATCAATATACTTACAAGTTATAGCGCTACCTATGGGCAGATCCAGGATATCTGGAATTTGCTGCCTGAACTTACAAAGACTATTTTTTTCCCCAGCCGCAATATCTTCCTTCCACGCACACGTCCTATAGTGTGTGTGTGTTGGGGGGGGGGGTAATGCACTTAAGTTTGCCTTTCACTCTATAGCTGTTTTTCGAACTAGTAGTGAATGGGTATAAAATGCACCCGAGGAGCTGTGACCTCACATTTCCAGTAAGGGCAGTGAGAATGCTGTGGATCTGAATATATAAATGAGTGTTTCATCGAGAAGACCACAAATAGTCTATAGAACACTTGGAACAATTGTAAATCCTTTCTGAACACAACAAAATAATTACAAGTAATGCAGGAAGTGCAAGCGGACGTTAAGACAGAATATTTCTTTTTTGTTTTTTTTATGAACAGTGAGAAGAATCTAAGCGTACAACACTCAGCTCCCTCACTACGATTATCCTGCATTCCACTCTCCAGAACTCCGTCAATACAGTGTGTTAGTGAGAAACATTTAAAACAATAATAGCTAACACTTTTCTACTGCAAATATATATATATATATATATATATATATATATATATATATATATATATATATATATATATATATATATATATATATATTCATTAGTTATCAGTGTTTGAAATCCTCGTGCAGAACAAAGAATTCCTCTTGTGGTTGAGTGACAAAGATGGGAAGCCCAATGCTATATCACACGGAAACATCATAAAAGAAACATCACAATTATTAAAAAAAACGAATGAAACCTACACTGATTAAATCAACCAAATCCATCAAACAACACTTGCAATACAAACGTGACCTAAAGAATTGAAATAATGTATTCCAGAAATCGTGCCGGCTGACCGAGGAAACCTAACTCTATGGGCTGCGCATGCGATGTTTGCAGGAGCTCAGGAGATGTAGATCTTTTGGCTACAGAGAAAAATATATATTTTCGTTGTTGTGTTTGAGCAAACACACACACACACACACACACACACACACACACACACACACACACACACACACACACACACACACACACACACACACACACACACACACACACACACACTTAATCAAATTGACGAATCATTATACTGGAAAATTAATCATATTTCAAAATCGCCACCAATTTAAACATCAAACAGTGCCATACACATCATGAAAAGAAAACAAAAAAGATGTCTTGCGATACAACAGAATCATATCGAAGAAACCTTATTGTCTCTATGAATGAGTGGAGTAACACATCTGTGACAGAGACAATTATATCTAATCTTGATCATTTTAACTGATCTATACACACACACACACACACACACACACACACACACACACACACACACACACACACACACACACACACCCGTTCGAATCCCGGGCGAGGCGAGACAAATGGGCAAGCCTATTAATGTGTGTAGCGCTTATTCACCTAGCAGTAAATAGGTACGGGATGTAACTCGAAGGATTGTGGCCTCGCTTTCCCGGTGTGTGGAGTGTGGTGTGATCTCAGGCTTACCCGTAAAGCGGTCTGAGCTCTGAGCTCGCTCTGTAATGGGGAAGGCTGGCTGGGTGACCAGCAGGAGACCGTGAAGACAAATACACACAATTACTATTTCCAGTAGGATATGAGTAAACGCTCCCAACAATAAAGTATCACAAATTTCTGTGACAAATAGACAATAATAATAAGAAGAAATTCTTCTTCATGAATCAGGAAATATTTTTACTTATTAGCAAACCCTTTCTCTTATGTATATATTTTCTATATATCTGATATGAACTGTGTGACCACTGATGAGTAGCAACACTCAAACTGTGGTCTTCACTTGTTCTAAGTGGCAGCTGAAAGCAAGATATTTAAGTAACGGTTTAAGAGTATGTACTGTCACGCCATTTGATGACAATAAGGAAATAATCGGACTTCGACAGATGTAGAATACAGAATCCTGCCTTTAACAATTCTGTTATCACTGGGTTTCCATCACCAGTAAAATGTGTGCTTCTATTAAAACAACTAGTGATTATATATGAAGAGCATTTCTTGTAAACCTATTCGTTTCAATAGAAAAGCTACTCACCAACAGATACAAGGCAACAGACTATTTCATAGACAAGATTTCCGAACATTTTTGCGATAAGAAATGCCTAGCTCATGTCATTGTCATTTGTGGCGCATGCTGCTTATAACCTTGACATGTTTCTCTTCCTGATTCTCAAAACTCGAGCATAAAACTTATATAGTTACGGAAAGAGAGAGAGAGAGAGAGAGAGAGAGAGAGAGAGAGAGAGAGAGAGAGAGAGAGAGAGAGAGAGAGAGAGAGAGAGAGAGAGAGAGAGAGAGAGAGAGAGAGAGAGAGAGAGAGAGAGAGAGAGAGAGAGAGAGAGAGAGAGAGAGAGAGAGAGAGAGAGAGAGAGAGAGAGAGAGAGAGAGAGAGAGAGAGAGAGAGAGAGAGAGAGAGAGAGAGAGAGAGAGAGAGAGAGAGAGAGAGAGAGAGAGAGTGAGAGAGAGAGAGAGAGAGAGAGAGAGAGAGAGAGAGAGAGAGAGAGAGAGAGAGAGAGAGAGAGAGAGAGAGAGAGAGAGAGAGAGAGAGAGAGAGAGAGAGAGAGAGAGAGAGAGAGAGAGAGAGAGAGAGAGAGAGAGAGAGAGAGAGAGAGAGAGAGAGAGAGAGAGAGAGAGAGAGAGAGAGAGAGAGAGAGAGAGAGAGAGAGAGAGAGAGAGAGAGAGAGAGAGAGAGAGAGAGAGAGAGATTTCTTTTCTGATCTTCTATCATACTAAATAAGGTAAGTGGATTCACTGGAAACAGAGCCAATAAAAGTACAAGCGAAAGATGACACTGTTACATCATTTACAATGCAAATAAAGGACCCAAACGCTAGTTCCTCACATAATGAGCACAGGAGTACTGGCACAATAACAAGTGTGTATAGAGCCGAGGTGTGTTCATGATGAACAGAAATAAATAAAGAATAAATGAATAAATAAATAAATAAATAAATAAATAAAGGTGATTAATGGACGACGAAGACAGGACAAAAGAGGTCCAAGTGAGGAGGGAGGCAGCACATAATGGAGGGTGTGGAGGTAGAAGAGGGCGGGTAGTTACGAGTCAGACAGGACAAGATTGGCTGCCCGTGCCTGAGGTAAGGAGGGAGACAAGGGGAGAAGCGGGCGTGGCTTCGGGTATATAAGACGCCACGCTGGCCGCTCCAAGGCAGGGCACAAAGGAGACCGGTGCCATGAAGACTTGGGTGAGCTCCCAGTGAACTCTTTCCACATCACCTCACTCGCCTCAAACAACACCTTCTCTCCACTGTGCAACACAACAATGAAACCACACTCCCGTGCTGTGCAACACACTTACAACTTGGAAACATTTTGGACATGTCTTCTTATTATGATGCAATCTGTGCATCATACAACTCATCCTCTAACAACTTTACACTAACTTGCTATTCATTATGACAAGAAACAGGTCGATGCATATCTAACACAGTGCTTCACCACATCCGTGTTACATTTTTCTACAGTGCAAGAATATTCTGTGAGAATTCAAGGAACACTGTGTTCAAGTGGCGACATACTGCGAGTGACTCAATATTGATCAGTGAGAACCTTTTAGATTATTGAAGGTTACACGGCCTGTTAGATAACTAAAGAATATAAGTTTCGTCAGCTTCATCAAAATATGAATGTCACAAGAAAGAGGTTCATTTATTACAATATAGTATTCTGACATAGTATGAAAATTAATCAACATCGTTTAAAGAAAAAAAAAAAAAAGAATGTCGATAAGGTAGTTCAACAAAGAGAAAATATGACATAGTTTCTTCATCCTGAACCAGTGTTATAGTCTGAATTGCCTTTATTCCTGGGACAGGAAGGGCATCCAATTTTTTTTTAAATAATGTGACTCAAGGTGGACCTCACGCAAACATTTGAAATAATTCATGACGTTGCTTATAAAAGTTTACTACTGCAACTGGTTCATGTATGCAAAATACATATATCTACTTTTACATTATGGTTTATAAAAGACGATCTTTTCAAAGACGATATTTTGCATCATAAATGAAAAAGAAACAAAACAATATTTTACAAAAAAAAAAAAAATATTCGGAGATACAATAAAGCTAAATTTGACACAAAGAATAAACATCATGCATGTCTCCCATGCTAAGACATTCAATTTCCAACTAAACAATACTATTGAGAAAAATAGGCATATATATATATATATATATATATATATATATATATATATATATATATATATATATATATATATATATATATATATATATATATATATGAATACATACATAAATATGAATTATTTCCATATGTAGGTACTTACATATTCATATCGTCACACTTTATAACAGATTAAAACAAAATCAAACAAAAGTTAGCAAAATTTCATTCTCCTCAATTAAAATATAACAAAATTATATTTATAATTATTTTCGTGATATAAAAATGAATTTATTGTTACTTACAGCAACTAGGAAGATAACATCTTTCATACCAACATATTTGTGTTTCAGGTGGTAATACTCCTGCTGGCTACAGCTTTAGGGTCGCCCGTCCCCGATGACGATGACGACTGTGAAGGGTACACAGTGAGGTATTCCACCTCTGACAGTGATGGCAGTTCTTCTTCATCTTCCAGTTCATCTTCTTCAACTTCCTCCGCCGACGGTGGTGGAGCCTCTTCTTCCGTCGACATTTCGAAACCTTCTCTGACTGTTGTTTCTTACACTGTTCCAAAAGCGGAAGCTGCTGCTCCATCTGTTTCAGCTCCTGCTCCGAAGGTGGAAGTGGATGACGGTCCATCTGTTCAGGAAGCCACTGCTCAGTTCATGGCTACATGGAGGGCTGCTTCTGCTGCTGCCACAGCTGCTGCTAAAGCTGCTCCCGATGTCAACATTATCATGGGAGCAAGTCGATTCAGACAGCCACATGCCCCAAGAACACATGCCGCTGCTGCTTATTCTGCATCCTACTCTGCTGGACCACGCGGACCAGTGGGTCCAACCCCAGAGGTGCAGAAAGCTACTGCTGAATTCATGGCTGCATGGAACCAGGCAGCAGCGAGGGCTGCCAAGATTGAAGCTACCCTCGTGAGAGCCACTCCAACTGGTGCCTTCACCGTACAGATGCCTCAGCAGGTCCAGGTAACTGAAGAGGTAAGAAGAGCCACAGAAGAGTTCATGGCTGCCTACAACAAGGCTGCCCAGCGAGCAGTCACTGTAGAATCTGCAGCACTTGCTCTCCCAAGACCAGTCCAGCCAACAGCTGCAGTGCAGCGTGCTACAGCTTCCTTCATGGCTTCCTTTGAGGCTGCTGCCAGGCAGGCATCCGCCATCAGGCAAGCCGTGACATACTCAGCAGGAGCTCCTTCACCAGTGCAGCCTACTGATGAGGTCAGAAGGGCAACAGAACGATTCATGGCAGCCTGGAATCAGGCCGCGGCCAGAGTTCGCAGCATTCAGCCAACCATCTACCAGGTGGCAGGAGCCGCTCCTGGCGAAGCACCCAGGGTTGTGGATGGAGTTCCCCAGTTCACTGTTGCACAGGAAAGAGCCTCTGCTGAGTTCATGAAGATCTGGAAGGCTGCTGCTGCTGCTGCACAGGCTGCTCCTGACGTCAACATCATTATGGGAGCTACACAATATGGACAACCAGCTGCTCCAGCACCAGCTGCTCCTCGTGCCCCTGTTGCTGCGACCTATTCTGCTGGACCACGCGGACCTGTTGGACCTACCCCAGAGGTGCAGAAGGCTACTGCTGAGTTCATGGCTGCCTGGAACCAGGCAGCAGCGAGGGCTGCCAAGATTGAAGCGACCTTCGTAAAACCACTCCATCTGGTGCTTTCACCGTACAGATGCCTCAGCAGGTCCAGGTAACTGAAGAGGTAAGAAGAGCCACAGAAGAGTTCATGGCTGCCTACAACAAGGCTGCCCAGCGAGCAGTCACTGTAGAATCTGCAGCACTTGCTCTCCCAAGACCAGTCCAGCCAACAGCTGCAGTGCAGCGTGCTACAGCTTCCTTCATGGCTTCCTTTGAGGCTGCTGCCAGGCAGGCATCCGCCATCAGGCAAGCCGTGACATACTCAGCAGGAGCTCCTTCACCAGTGCAGCCTACTGATGAGGTCAGAAGGGCAACAGAACAATTCATGGCAGCCTGGAATCAGGCCGCGGCCAGAGTTCGCAGCATTCAGCCAACCATCTACCAGGTGGCAGGAGCCGCTCCTGGTGAAGCACCCAGGGTTGTGGATGGAGTTCCCCAGTTCACTGTAGCACAGGAAAAAGCCTCTGCTGAGTTCATGAAGATCTGGAGGGCTGCTGCTGCTGCTGCTGAAGCTGCTCCTGATGTCAACATCATTATGGGAGCTAGCCGATACAGACAACCAGCTGCCCCAGCACCCGCTGCTCCAGCACCAGCTCCAGCACCAGCTGCTCCTCGTGCTCCTGTTGCTGTTACCTATTCTGCTGCACCACCAAAGCCAGTGGGACCTACCCCAGAGGTGCAGAAGGCTACTGCTGAGTTCATGGCTGCATGGAACATGGCAGCAGCGAGGGCTGCCAAGATTGAAGCTACCCTCGTCAAATCTACTCCAACTGGCGCCTTTACCGTGCAGATGCCCCAACAGGTCCAGGTAACTGAAGAGGTAAGAAGAGCCACAGAAGAGTTCATGGCTGCCTACAACAAGGCTGCCCAGCGAGCAGTCACTGTAGAATCTGCAGCACTTGCTCTCCCAAGACCAGTCCAGCCAACAGCTGCAGTGCAGCGTGCTACAGCTTCCTTCATGGCTTCCTTTGAGGCTGCTGCCAGGCAGGCATCCGCCATCAGGCAAGCCGTGACATACTCAGCAGGAGCTCCTTCACCAGTGCAGCCTACTGATGAGGTCAGAAGGGCAACAGAACAATTCATGGCAGCCTGGAATCAGGCCGCGGCCAGAGTTCGCAGCATTCAGCCAACCATCTACCAGGTGGCAGGAGCCGCTCCTGGTGAAGCACCCAGGGTTGTGGATGGAGTTCCCCAGTTCACTGTAGCACAGGAAAGAGCCTCTGCTGAGTTCATGAAGATCTGGAGGGCTGCTGCTGCTGCTGCTCAAGCTGCTCCTGATGTCAACATCATTATGGGAGCTAGTCAACTCAGACAGCCAGCCGCTCCACGAGCTCCAGCACCTGTAGGCTATGCTGCACCAGCACCTGCTGCCCCAGCCCCAGCAGCTCCCCGAGCTCCTGCTGCTGTGAGTTATTCTGCTGCACCACCCATGCCTGTGGGACCTACCCCAGAGGTGCAAAGAGCTACTGCTGAGTTCATGGCTGCATGGAACCAGGCAGCAGCGAGGGCTGCCAAGATTGAAGCTACCCTCGTGAGAGCCACTCCAACTGGTGCCTTCACCGTACAGATGCCTCAGCAGGTCCAGGTAACTGAAGAGGTAAGAAGAGCCACAGAAGAGTTCATGGCTGCCTACAACAAGGCTGCCCAGCGAGCAGTCACTGTAGAATCTGCAGCACTTGCTCTCCCAAGACCAGTCCAGCCAACAGCTGCAGTGCAGCGTGCTACAGCTTCCTTCATGGCTTCCTTTGAGGCTGCTGCCAGGCAGGCATCCGCCATCAGGCAAGCCGTGACATACTCAGCAGGAGCTCCTTCACCAGTGCAGCCTACTGATGAGGTCAGAAGGGCAACAGAACGATTCATGGCAGCCTGGAATCAGGCCGCGGCCAGAGTTCGCAGCATTCAGCCAACCATCTACCAGGTGGCAGGAGCTGCTCCTGGCGAAGCACCCAGGGTTGTGGATGGAGTTCCCCAGTTCACTGTTGCACAGGAAAGAGCCTCTGCTGAGTTCATGAAGATCTGGAGGGCTGCTGCTGCTGCTGCACAGGCTGCTCCTGACGTCAACATCATTATGGGAGCTACACAATATGGACAGCCAGCTGCTCCAGCACCAGCTCCTGTTGCTTACTCTGCCCCAGCACCTGCTGCTCCTCGTGCCCCTGTAGCTGTGACCTATTCTGCTGCTCCAGCAGGACCTGTGGGACCTACTGCGGAGGTGCAGAGGGCTACTGCTGAGTTCATGGCGGCTTGGAATGCAGCTGCTAAGACCGCTGCACAAATTCCAGCTGTTATCGGTCCTGATGGAGTTCAGGAAACCGCTGCAGTCAGGCAAGCAACGCAGGACTTTATGGCTGCATGGAATGCTGCTGCTCGACGAGGAACTGTTGTTGAACAAGCTATCACTTCCTTCCCCGTGCAGGTCCAGGCTACTCCCGAAGTTCAAAAGGCTACAGCAGAATTCATGACTGCATGGCGTTCTGCAGCTGAACGGGCATCACAAATCAAATACACTGTTTCCGCAACACCATATTCTGCACCTAGGCCAGTTCAACCAGCAGCAGATGTTCAAAGGGCTACAGAAGAGTTCATGGCCCTTTGGAACGAGGCAGCTGCCAGAGTTCCTAAAATCGAGACCACCCTCTATACTATTGCTGGCACTCATCATCCAGGTCCCGCTCCCGTGCCCGTTTCAGAAACACCTGAGGTGAAGGCAGCACGGGAAGCCTTTATGGCAAAGTTCCGCGCTGCTGAGAGTGCAGCTCTCCGCGCCTCCACAGCGCGAGGAGTGTTACCAGCACCAGCAGTAATTACCGCACCTGCGGTCATGTACAATGTTCCCCCCCACGGTCTCGCTGACCGTATCTTTGCTCCCTATCCTGGTCAGCCCATTTACCTAAAGGACTGCCAGTAATTTCAATTTCCTGAAACAGAATGACCGAC
>NC_059297.1:21324189-21346689 GCF_017591435.1 Portunus trituberculatus
TCTCTCTCTCTCTCTCTCTCTCTCTCTCTCTCTCTCTCTCTCTCTCTCTCTCTCTCTCTCTCTCTCTCTCTCTCTCTCTCTCTCTCTCTCTCTCTCTCTCTCTCTCTCTCTCTCTCTCTTTAATTGATGAAGAAGCTTTAATAGACTTTATCGATTTTGCATGTAAAATAAGAAAGGTGATCGATATAAGTGGGGTTTAGAAACAGACTTTCGAGGGTACCATAAGTAATGAGTTGGAAAATAGGGAAACATAGGTGGAAAATTATTTAAAGGATTCAGTTTGACCTGAAGATAATTTTTTGTTTATTCTGTCACTGCAGAATTATTTTATTAATATGTACAAAACATTGATATCCTATTTATTCATCTTATTTCTGTGTACTACTTTATACAAAACATTGGTAATTTATTGCTACTTATTGTTATGTGTATTACTTTGATATACAAATGTTAATGCTAATTCCCCTGCTTGTTATATAATACTGTAGCCTTAACTTTAATGTGCTTTCATACACTAATTTTAGTTCCTTCTAAAGCTACGGGTTATTGGACCTATAGCCTTAAGTCATGTATACCAAATTTCTCCTAAAATGTATATTGTATGTCAATATCAATCTCTCTCTCTCTCTCTCTCTCTCTCTCTCTCTCTCTCTCTCTCTCTCCCTTCAAGGAAAAAAAAAATAAAATGATCAACGTCAGTCTACGCAAACATGACTAAGTGTCAGTAACTATGTAATGGACGTCACGCTCGATAATACGAGTACTTCTTTCTTCTCGAAAATAAAGCTCGCTGCCTCTGTATCATAAAAATAGAGAAAAATTAAATAAACAGACAGAAAAAACAGACAAAGAGATAAACTGCGGAACAGATAGACGGAAAGATAGACATACAAACAGACAGATTGATGAATAACTGAAAAAGAAAGAAAAAAAAGGAATGTGTGTGTGTGTGTGTGTGTGTGTGTGTGTGTGTGTGTGTGTGTGTGTGAGAGAGAGAGAGAGAGAGAGAGAGAGAGAGAGAGAGAGAGAGAGAGAGAGAGAGAGAGAGAGAGAGAGAGAGAGAGAGAGAGAGAGAGAGAGAGAGAGAGAGAGAGAGAGAGAGAGAGAGAGAGAGAGAGAGAGAGAGAGAGAGAGAGAGAGAGAGAGAGAGAGAGAGAGAGAGAGAGAGAGAGAGAGAGAGAGAGAGAGAGAGAGAGAGAGAGAGAGAGAGAGAGAGAGAGAGAGAGAGAGAGAGAGAGAGAGAGATCAACTTCCGATGCAGTTCCCGTGGTCGACCACAAGGCCACAACTCGTCGACTTTTCAAGCAGTTAGTGGTGGTCGAAACACGTGGGAAAAGTTGAAGGTGATCAAGAAATGAAGCACCCCTAACGGCACCGGCACTGTTTTTTCCCTTCCTCATTTTCCCCTAGACCTGTAGTAAAATATTTAATTTCTTCATTTTTTTTTTGTTTATCAATTTATTTATTATTACCAATTTGTTTATTTATTTTGTTTTAGTTATTTTGTTCTTAACAAACATAAAAGCCGTGTTGCACTTACATAGAAAATGCTTACAACTTCTTTATATAATCATGAAGATCATTATTCCACATTAATAATCACACGCAAAAAAAATAAGAATAAATCGAAGAGTAATTCTGGCCAAAATAAAAAAAAAGTTAGTCAAAATGTGTAAAAGGAAAAGGAATAAAAAAATGCATTAATTACAATGAGAATAGGAGTAAACCAGTTTTTCTTTTAAATATTGTGCATAGTGAGTAGTGACAAAAGGTAAAGTGTCTATAAAGCCAAGGAGTGTTCATGATCCAATTACTGAAAAATTAAGCTGTCAATACTTGAAGGGAATCAATGGACGACGAAGAAAGGAGAAACGAGGTCCAAGTGAGGAGGGAGGCAGCACATAATGGAGGGTGTTGAGGTAGGAGAAGACAGGTGGGTCACGAGTCAGACAGGACAAGATTGGCTGCCCGTGCCTAAGGTAAGGAGGGAGACAAGGGGGGAGAGGCGGGCGTGGCTTCGGGTATATAAGACGCCACGCTGGCCGCTCCAAGGCAGGGCACAAAGGAGACCGGTGCCATGAAGACTTGGGTGAGCTCCCAGTGAACTCTTTCCACATCACCTCACTCGCCTCAAACACCACCTTCTCTCCACTGTGCAACACAACAATGAAACCACACTCCCGTGCTGTGCAACACACTTACAACTTGGAAACATTTTGGACATGTCTTCTTATTATGATGCAATCTGTGCATCATACAACTCATCCTCTAACAACTTTACACTAACTTGCTATTCATTATGACAAGAAACAGGTCGATGCATATCTAACACAGTGCTTCACTACATCCGTGTTACATTTTTCTACAGTGCAAGAATATTCTGTGAGAATTCAAGAACACTGTGTTCAAGTGGCGACATACTGCGAGTGACTCAATATTGATCAGTGAGAAACATTAAACTCGGTTATTTACAATACTCAACGGCTTGCTCGATGACTAAAACAGGTCTCAAGCTTTATCAGAATATGAGTATATATGTCACAAGAAAAAGGTTCAGTGATTACAACATCGTATTTCTAACTCAGTATGGAAATATTTAATCAAAGTTTAAAACTCTTTTAACGAGAATGCAAATATTGTATGCAGATAAGGAAAGTTCAACAAGGGAGAGTGTGACGCGATGCATTCCTAAATAGCCTTCCTACAATCTCCATTGGCCGTGTCACCAGAGTGGGCGTACTGTACATCCACTGTTAGAAATTAGTGTGGCATGTGGTACAAGCGAGGAGAAAATACAATAGAATCGGAAAAAGGAAAAGGGTTACAGAAAGTATTTTATTAAACTAAATACACAAGTCACCACTGCCGTACGTTCCTAAACCTCGATCATACCGACACTTCAATACTTTCTTTATGCAATACGATTAAAAAAATAAATTATGATATTTTGTCCAATAATGACAAAATAACATTAAAACAATATTTCATTAAACAAAAAACAAGGTATTAATCATATATATATATATATATATATATATATATATATATATATATATATATATATATATATATATATATATATATATATATATATATATATATATATATGAATTTCAAACATAAATAGGAGAAAGGAAATTCGATGCATCTCTGACATGTTAAAAAGTTTCAATTTTCATTTAATAATATAACTGGAATAATTGCAATTAAATATTCTTAATTAATCCAACGATGTCAGAAAGAATGAGTTATTATTTACAGCAACGAGAAGAATCTATCTTTCATACCAACATATTTGTGTTTCAGGTGGTAATACTCCTGCTGGCTACAGCTTTAGGGTCGCCCGTCCCCGATGACGATGACGACTGTGAAGGGTACACAGTGAGGTATTCCACCTCTGACAGTGATGGCGGTTCTTCTTCTTCAAGTTCTTCTTCTTCATCTTCCAGTTCATCTTCTTCAACTTCCTCCGCCGACGGTGGTGGAGCCTCTTCTTCCGTCGACATTTCGAAACCTTCTCTGACTGTTGTTTCTTACACTGTTCCAAAAGCGGAAGCTGCTGCTCCATCTGTTTCAGCTCCTGCTCCGAAGGTGGAAGTGGATGACGGTCCATCTGTTCAGGAAGCCACTGCTCAGTTCATGGCTACATGGAGGGCTGCTTCTGCTGCTGCCACAGCTGCTGCTAAAGCTGCTCCCGATGTCAACATTATCATGGGAGCAAGTCGATTCAGACAACCAGCTGCCCCGGGAACACATGCTGCTGCTGCTGCTTACTCTGCATCCTACTCTGCTGGACCACGCGGACCAGTGGGTCCAACCCCAGAGGTGCAGAAAGCTACTGCTGAGTTCATGGCTGCCTGGAACCAGGCAGCAGCGAGGGCTGCCAAGATTGAAGCTACCCTCGTGAGAGCCACTCCAACTGGTGCCTTCACCGTACAGATGCCTCAGCAGGTCCAGGTAACTGAAGAGGTAAGAAGAGCCACAGAAGAGTTCATGGCTGCCTACAACAAGGCTGCCCAGCGAGCAGTCACTGTAGAATCTGCAGCACTTGCTCTCCCAAGACCAGTCCAGCCAACAGCTGCAGTGCAGCGTGCTACAGCTTCCTTCATGGCTTCCTTTGAGGCTGCTGCCAGGCAGGCATCCGCCATCAGGCAAGCCGTGACATACTCAGCAGGAGCTCCTTCACCAGTGCAGCCTACTGATGAGGTCAGAAGGGCAACAGAACGATTCATGGCAGCCTGGAATCAGGCCGCGGCCAGAGTTAGCAGCATTCAGCCAACCATCTACCAGGTGGCAGGAGCCGCTCCTGGTGAAACACCCAGGATTGTGGATGGGGTTCCCCAGTTCACTGTAGCACAGGAGAAAGCCTCTGCTGAGTTCATGAAGATCTGGAGGGCTGCTGCTGCTGCTGCACAGGCTGCTCCTGACGTCAACATCATTATGGGAGCTACACAATATGGACAACCAGCTGCTCCTGCACCAGCTGCTCCTCGTGCTCCTGTTGCTGTACCTTATTCAGCTGCACCACTTAAGCCAGTAGGCCCTACCCCAGAGGTGCAAAGAGCTACTGCTGAGTTCATGGCTGCCTGGAACAAGGCAGCAGCGAGGGCTGCCAAGATTGAAGCGACCTTAGTAAAAACTACTCCGACTGGTGCCTTCACCGTACACATGCCTCAGCAGGTCCAGGTAACTGAAGAGGTAAGAAGAGCCACAGAAGAGTTCATGGCTGCCTACAACAAGGCTGCCCAGCGAGCAGTCACTGTAGAATCTGCAGCACTTGCTCTCCCAAGACCAGTCCAGCCAACAGCTGCAGTGCAGCGTGCTACAGCTTCCTTCATGGCTTCCTTTGAGGCTGCTGCCAGGCAGGCATCCGCCATCAGGCAAGCCGTGACATACTCAGCAGGAGCTCCTTCACCAGTGCAGCCTACTGATGAGGTCAGAAGGGCAACAGAACGATTCATGGCAGCCTGGAATCAGGCCGCGGCCAGAGTTCGCAGCATTCAGCCAACCATCTACCAGGTGGCAGGAGCCGCTCCTGGTGAAGCACCCAGGATTGTGGATGGAGTTCCCCAGTTCACTATTGCACAGGAAAAAGCCACCGCTGAGTTCATGAAGATCTGGAGGGCTGCTGCTGCTGCTGCTGAAGCTGCTCCTGATGTCAACATCATTATGGGAGCCAGTCAACTCAGACAGCCAGCTGGCCCACCAGCTCGAGCGGCTGTTCCATATTCTGCACCAGCACCGGCTGCTCCTCGTCCTCCTGTTGCTCCAACCTATTCTGCTGCACCACCCATGCCTGTGGGACCTACTCCAGAGGTGCAAAGAGCTACTGCTGAGTTCATGGCTGCCTGGAACAAGGCAGCAGCGAGGGCTGCCAAGATTGAAGCTACCTTAGTAAAAACTACTCCGACTGGTGCCTTCACCGTACACATGCCACAGCAGGTCCAGGTAACTGAAGAGGTAAGAAGAGCCACAGAAGAATTCATGGCTGCCTACAACAAGGCTGCCCAGCGAGCAGTCACTGTAGAATCTGCAGCACTTGCTCTCCCAAGACCAGTCCAGCCAACAGCTGCAGTGCAGCGTGCTACAGCTTCCTTCATGGCTTCCTTTGAGGCTGCTGCCAGGCAGGCATCCGCCATCAGGCAAGCCGTGACATACTCAGCAGGAGCTCCTTCACCAGTGCAGCCTACTGATGAGGTCAGAAGGGCAACAGAACAATTCATGGCAGCCTGGAATCAGGCCGCGGCCAGAGTTCGCAGCATTCAGCCAACCATCTACCAGGTGGCAGGAGCTGCTCCTGGTGAAGCACCCAGGATTGTGGATGGGGTTCCCCAGTTCACTGTAGCACAAGAAAAAGCCTCTGCTGAGTTTATGAAGATCTGGAGGGCTGCTGCTGCTGCTGCTGAAGCTGCTCCTGATGTCAACATCATTATGGGAGCTAGTCAACTCAGACAGCCAGCCGCTCCACGAGCTCCATCACCTGTAGCTTATTCTGCACCGGCACCTGCTGCTCCTCGTCCTCCTGTTGCTCCAACCTATTCTGCTGCACCACCCATGCCTGTGGGACCTACCCCAGAGGTGCAGAGGGCTACTGCTGAGTTCATGGCTGCCTGGAACCAGGCAGCAGCGAGGGCTGCCAAGATTGAAGCTACCCTCGTGAGAGCCACTCCAACTGGTGCCTTCACCGTACAGATGCCTCAGCAGGTCCAGGTAACTGAAGAGGTAAGAAGAGCCACAGAAGAGTTCATGGCTGCCTACAACAAGGCTGCCCAGCGAGCAGTCACTGTAGAATCTGCAGCACTTGCTCTCCCAAGACCAGTCCAGCCAACAGCTGCAGTGCAGCGTGCTACAGCTTCCTTCATGGCTTCCTTTGAGGCTGCTGCCAGGCAGGCATCCGCCATCAGGCAAGCCGTGACATACTCAGCAGGAGCTCCTTCACCAGTGCAGCCTACTGATGAGGTCAGAAGGGCAACAGAACGATTCATGGCAGCCTGGAATCAGGCCGCGGCCAGAGTTCGCAGCATTCAGCCAACCATCTACCAGGTGGCAGGAGCTGCTCCTGGCGAAGCACCCAGGGTTGTGGATGGGGTTCCCCAGTTCACTGTAGCACAGGAGAGAGCCTCTGCTGAGTTCATGAAGATCTGGAGGGCTGCTGCTGCTGCTGCACAGGCTGCTCCTGATGTCAACATCATTATGGGAGCCAGTCAACTCAGGCAGCCAGCTGCCCCAGCACCATTGGCTCCACATGCTCCTGTTGCTGTGGCATACTCAGGCACACCACCTGTATATGTGAGCGACTGCCCATAGAGTGTATCATCAAAAATAACGACAGATCATGTGTTTTGAATGGAAGATATATGTTTTTAAATATCTAAAAATATATGTTAATGGAAGTGTAAATAAAGGGAAGCAAATCCGGAAGTGTAACACTTTTCTTGATTTTCTTTAGTAATCATTAATATACATACAGGCATATATATATATATATATATATATATATATATATATATATATATATATATATATATATATATATATATATATATATATATATATATATATATATATATATATATATATATATATATATATATATATATATATATATATATATATATATATATATATATATATATATATATATGCATAGATAGTGCTTAAAGCATACCAATATAAGGAACGAAGAGTGTTTGTTGAAGGGAAGTGAGTTAGGTATTATACGTGTGAGATATCACGAAATACTTCAAATGAACTTTGTGACAAGAACAATTGATACTACAGTGAGTGTCGGCAGAACAAGTAAAAATAGTCGCCCGGTAATTCAGTGGTTAGAGCGCTGGCTTCACAAGCCAGAGGACCGGGGTTCGATTCCCCGGCCGGGTGGAGATAGCCCCTTTTCACCTAGCAGTGAGTAGGTATGGGATGTAAACCGAGGAGTTGTGACCTTGTTGTCCCGGTGTGTGGTGTGTACCTGGTCTCAGACCTATCCGAAGATCGGAAATAATGAGTTCTGAGCTCGTTCCGTAGGGTAACGTCTGGCTGTCCCGTCAGAGACTGCAGCAGATCAAACAGTGAAACACACACACACACACACACACACACACACACACACACACTCTCTCTCTCTCTCTCTCTCTCTCTCTCTCTCTCTCATTTTGTTTAAACTTAATGCACATAACATACATATTTTACACATAAGTATATTTACAGTTGGAGCTGAGTTCGTGAGCTAAGAGCGTGCACTGGCATGTGACGCTCATTTTAAAGCTGCTCCCGGGGACGGCATTGTGAGCGAGGGAGTCATAACACTGTCACTGTCATCTGCGCACCTCCCTTATCACTAATCAGCACTGTCATGTCAGGCACACGCACATTCCATGTCACTGTGTTTCACTGTCACTGTCAGGCATACTATTTTCCTCCACTCTTGTAGGCACTGTCACTGTCAGGTGGATGGGAGGCTGGTGGACACTGCCATTTTATCACCTGTCACTGTCACTATCAGGCGGATGTGTCCGTAACCAGGCGTGGGCAGCACACTTCACCTGCTGGGTGGACATACTGGAGACGTGCACTGCAGAGGTGAAGGCGTTCCACAACACACGTTCACTCCTCCTCCAGGGTATCCGTAGAGCCGTGAGGTTAGGTATTTGCTGCACCTGGGCTTTCTGCAGCACAGTAAGGGCCCCAACATGCCTTCGGTGCTCCAAGCTGTCCAGCACGTTGATAGGGGCTTCTTGGTGAGGGTCTGGATGCTGTCGCTGCTGTCTCGGCTGCAACTGCTGCCCCTGATTCCGCTGTCGCTGTAGCTCAGCTTGGGGCTGCTGTCCCAGGACTCCGGCAATGCGAAGGAGTCGCTCGGCTCGCCGCTGCACCTTGTCCAGCAGGGAGAGGTGGGACTGGGCACTGCATATCCAGCTGAGGGGGCTGTACTCCATGATGGGCCTCACCTAAGCTTTGTACAGCGTCATGAGGCCCTTGGCGTCGAGTAGGTGCCTCACTCGACGTAGGAGTGTCACCCTCAGGGATGCCTTGCGTGCCACGCTCTCCAGGTGGCGGTCGAAGCTGAGTTTGGAGTCTACCTCCACCCCAGGATGTTGATGGAGTCCTTAATGGCAAGGGTGTCTTCTTCAAACTTCAGCTGGCCTTCAATCAGCCTGACGTCCTCCCGTGAACATGAGATGACCAAGGCCTGGGTCTTTTCGGCAGCAAACTTGACTTGCCACTGTTTGCCCCAGGCCATAATGTCACCAAGGTGGCGGTTGGTGTCATCAATCACGTTCACTGCCTCCTCTCTACTGAAGCTGTGCGAGAAGTGGCATCGTTCGCGTATGCCGACTCTCTCTCTCTCTCTCTCTCTCTCTCTCTCTCTCTCTCTCTCTCTCTCTCTCTCTCTCTCTCTCTCTCTCTCTCTCTCTATCTATCTATCTATCTATCTATCTATCTATCTATCTACCTATCTATCTACCTATCTATCTATCTCTCTCTCACTTATCATCACTATGTAAGAAAAGAAAAGGGACAACCTATCAATTACATCACCTTGCCAAGTCACACCAGGCTGCAATAAGTCGAGCAAGCAATAAAAAAAACAACCAACATTTAAGTTATCAATCTTTCACACATGAAATACGAACACTGAACCTTGATAAGATGACAACAGAATAAGCAACAACGGAACTCACTCATTATGGAGCTCTAATATCTTTAAAATCGCCACAAACTTGAGCCTCTGCATCATTCATCACGTGTTAACACTAAACTACCTTTGCTACTACTGTGACGAACACAACGTCCCATTTACACTTACAGAAGGTCTGACTAAAGTGTTTCTGGATGTGGAGGAAGCCATTGGGCTTAGTGGCCTCGTATGGACGTCGTAATAGGTGGTGAATACGCTACACCCATGGAATGAAAAATCGAAATTTCCAGCCGGACTGAAGGCTTTTGTTATAGACAAGTATCATCTTTTGTTTTATGATAGGTGTAAGATATTAATCCACGTAACTTTACAATGTTTTGGATGCTAAGACATTAATAGCACAGGAAAATAGGGCTGGAGATTATGTGTATCTAAGTTCCGTCATAAAAATCTGAGATATTTATATTTGTAATGGTAGCATCTATTTTCTCTTTGAAGCGAAGAGCGGTGATCTTTACCACATCGTTTACTGTTAAACATAGATATAGATATCACATAAACTTAATTAAGCCAAACTGAAAAGACCAAAATGGGATGAAATAAAGTAAAGAATCTCTTCGTCCACTAATGAGGGGACATGTGCAGCAGTAAGGAAGAAAAATATTAAATCGTTCTAATCACAGACTTGACAACGAACGCTCCCAGGAAATCAGAAACACACACACACACACACACACACACACACACACACACACACACACACACACACACACACACACACACACACACACACACACACACACACACACACACACACACACACACACACACACACACACACACACACACACACACACACACACACACACACACACGGTAGCTCAGTGGTTAGAGCGCTGGCTTCACAAGCCAGAGGACCGGGGTTCGATTCCACGGCCGGGTGGAGATATTTGGGTGTGTCTCCTTTCACGTGTAGCCCCTGTTCACCTAGCAGTGAGTAGGTACGGGATGTAAATCGAGGAGTTGTGACCTTGTTGTCCCGGTGTGTGGTGTGTGCCTGGTCTCAGGCCTATCCGAAGATCGGAAATAATGAGCTCTGAGCTCGTTCCGTAGGGTAACGTCTGGCCGTCTCGTCAGAGACTGCAGCAGATCAAACAGTGAAGTGAAACACACACACACACACATATTATTATTATTATTATTATTATTATTATTATTATTATTATTATTATTATTATTATTATTATTATTATTATTATTATTATTATTATTATTATTATTATTATTATTATTACTATTATTATAATTATTATTATTGTTATTATTATCATCATCATCATCATGATGATCATCATCATGTTCATCATCATCATCATCATCATCATCATCATCATCATTATTATTATTATTATTATTATTATTATTATTATTATTATTATCACTATTATAATCATTATTATAATTATTATTGTAATTATTAATAATATTATTATTATTATTATTATTATTATTATTATTATTATTATTATTATTATTATTATTATTTTTTATTATTATTACTATTATTATCATTACTATTATCATCATTACTAGTAGTAGTAGTAGTAGTAGTAGTAGTAGTAGTAGTAGTAGTAGTAGTAGTATATATTGTAACAATATAATACAAATAGTTCAACGAATAAGCAACATACAAATCAGCATTACATTTTGCATATTGTCTTTCTTTGTCCGTTACACTTCCGGGAATCCAGAATGGAGTTAAGGAAAAAAAATAAATCAGTCAATGGATAATACTTGCGGCATCAAAACATCATCTTGATCATCTACTCGTATAAGTACTGGAAGTCCAGAAAACATGTCACTCATTAACTGAGGAAGAGGTTCATTAGGCTTATCTTTATGTACTGTAACCTAACCAACATTCAACGCATAGTCTAAACATCTCTGCTGTGCTATAGCATATAAAGAAAATAAATAATAGACATTTAAAATGTGTCCTATCCTTACACTTTAACATGAGTATACACAGATTACGGTGAATAATAAAAGCATACATACCTCAAGCAAGCAAAGAGGCAAAGAATCAGAGATCCAGGATACAGTGAAATGTGAAAGAAGCATAGATCTCGCGGACAAGAATCAAGATGGACTCCATAACTAATGTATGTCGTTCAATGGTGACGGTTGAGGATGTAAATGAAGCTTATTAGTATCGTTTGATGACAGGAATATTACGAAGGCAATACACGACTAATTAATAGCAATGAAAATTCCAGAAGTTAATTTTGAAAACCATTATATCGATCACAGTTGAAATTAATTTACACAATGTGGACGTGTACACATCCAGCCAACACACGACTGGTGGGATAGTACGACACTTAGCGCACCTTAATAAAGTAAGTTATTCATGCTATAAATCATCATCACAAGTTTCGATTCTTGAACACTTAAATATCGAACATGAGGTAATTACTACACAAATGACAGGGAAAAAATAACTTCCATGGTCAGTCACATGGCCACACCATATCGTCGTTCCCCGTGGTTGGTTGTGATTCAGATATGTAGAAAAGTCGAAGATGAAAAAAGAAAAATTTTTACAAAGTGTTCTTAACTGCATTTGTTCTTTCGCTTCTAATATGTCATAACTTAAGGCCCTGTCACGCCATGAAAACTAGTCGGGCCGATTGGTAAAAAAAGCGCTGAGTCATCAAACTAGCGGTGACCGTTAAAAGTCGCGGGGGGGTTTAAATGATGGTCGGGGA
Source organism: Portunus trituberculatus (assembly GCF_017591435.1). NCBI lineage: Eukaryota > Metazoa > Arthropoda > Malacostraca > Decapoda > Portunidae > Portunus > Portunus trituberculatus. Next base: position 21,336,100 of record NC_059297.1, read on the forward strand.
ATTGTTGACGAATTGTTTGCAAACGCTTGAAGTCAATTCATAGAATTGTTGAAGAATATATATCAACCGTTCTCCTAATCCAAGTTGATGAGGATAACACCACGTGGCTCAGGAGTGGAACAGTCGTCAAGTATATGAAGGCCGCTCGCCAACTATTTCCCGACAAGTCATGAAACGGTCTGCGAATGTTCGATTTGAAATATTTAACCCAACTAGTTGCCGAATAGTTGCAGACAAGGCAAATCGTTTGTAATACAGTCGCCAAATTTTCTGCAACCGTTACCCGCTAAAAACCGTTAACGGCTTTATATATATATATATATATATATATATATATATATATATATATATATATATATATATATATATATATATATTTTTTTTTTTTTTTTTTTTTTTGTATCTACCCCCGCAACTACATGCGACAAGAAAAACATTCACCAACCATTTTCCGACTGTATACGGTTTAACTATGACTCTTCCCCAACCCACGATGACTCAGCATAATTTGAAGAGTCGTGTGTAGTCGTCCTGAGCAGTTTCCTTGGTATGACAGGGCCTTTACTTAAACTGTTTTGTTTGATTACACATTTTTGAATGAAAAAGAGCTAAATCTGCAAACACTGTAAATCCAATATCCAAATATAATTTAGTTTATCAAAGATTCAGATTTTTTCTATATTTACTTTTATTTATCTATCTATTCATTTACCTATTCATTTATCTATCTATTCACACTTAATCATTTATCTATTTATATTTTCTTACTATCAAAAAATATATCGACCGGCAATATAAGTACCAGGAAAAAAAAAAATGCATAATATACAATAAGAAAAAGAGGATAATCACAATTTTCTACTAAGAAAAAGACCTTGAGCGTATGAGTAATGGCTTACTGAAAAGTGTGTGGAGAGCCAAATTGTATTCATTATTGATTAAAAGGGATAGGGAAATAATGAAAAAATAAATATAGATAAATAAACAAATGTATAGATATATTTATAAATAAATTATATATATATATATATATATATATATATATATATATATATATATATATATATATATATATATATATATATATATATATATATATATATATATATATATATATATATATATATATATATATATATATATATATATATATATATATATATATATATATATATATATATATATATATAGGCAAAGAATGGACGACAAACACAGGGCAAAAAGAGGTCCAAGTGAGGAGGGAAGCAGGAGAAGACAGGTGGGTCACGAGTCAGACAGGACAAGATTGGCTGCCCGTGCCTAAGGTAAGGAGGGAGACAAGGGGGGAGAGGCGGGCGTGGCTTCGGGTATATAAGACGCCACGCTGGCCGCTCCAAGGCAGGGCACAAAGGAGACCGGTGCCATGAAGACTTGGGTGAGCTCCCAGTGAACTCTTTCCACATCACCTCACTCGCCTCAAACACCACCTTCTCTCCACTGTGCAACACAACAATGAAACCACACTCCCGTGCTGTGCAACACACTTACAACTTCGAAACATTTTGGACATGCGTTCTTATTATGATGCAATCTGTGCATCATACAACTCATCCTCTAACAACTTTACACTAACTTGCTATTCATTATGACAAGAAACAGGTCGATGCATATCTAACACAGTGCTTCACCACATCCGTGTTACATTTTTCTACAGTGCAAGAATATTCTGTGAGAATTCAAGAACAGTGTGTTCAAGTGGCGACATACTGCGAGTGACTCAATATTGATCAGTGAGAAACATTAAACTCGGTTATTTAAAATAATCAACGGCTTGCTCGATGACTAAAACAGGTCTCAAGCTTTATCAGAATATGAGTATATATGTCACAAGAAAAAGGTTCAGTGATTACAACATCGTATTTCTAACTCAGTATGGAAATATTTAATCAAAGTTTAAAACTCTTTTAACGAGAAAGCAAATATTGTATGCAGATAAGGAAAGTTCAACAAGGGAGAGTGTGACGCGATGCATTCCTAAAAAGCCTTCCTACAATCTCCATTGGCCGTGTCACCAGAGTGGGCGTACTGTACATCCACTGTTAGAAATTAGTGTGGCATGTGGTACAAGCTGGGAGAAAATACAATAGAATCGGAAAAAGGAAAAGGGTTACAGAAAGTATTTTATTAAACTAAATACACAAGTCACCACTGCCGTACGTTCCTAAACCTCGATCATACCGACACTTCAATACTTTCTTTATGCAATACGATTAAAAAATAAATTATGATATTTTGTCCAATAATGACAAAATAACATTAAAACAATATTTCATTAAACAAAAAACAAGGTATTAATCATATATATATATATATATATATATATATATATATATATATATATATATATATATATATATATATATATATATATATATATATATATATATATATATAATTTCAAACATAAATAGGAGAAAGGAAATTCGATGCATCTCTGACATGTTAAAAGTTTCAATTTTCATTTAATAATATAACTGGAATAATTGCAATTAAATATTCTTAATTAATCCAACGATGTCAGAAAGAATGAGTTATTATTTACAGCAACGAGAAGAATCTATCTTTCATACCAACATATTTGTGTTTCAGGTGGTAATACTCCTGCTGGCTACAGCTTTAGGGTCGCCCGTCCCCGATGACGATGACGACTGTGAAGGGTACACAGTGAGGTATTCCACCTCTGACAGTGATGGCGGTTCTTCTTCTTCAAGTTCTTCTTCTTCATCTTCCAGTTCATCTTCTTCAACTTCCTCCGCCGACGGTGGTGGAGTCTCTTCTTCCGTCGACATTTCGAAACCTTCTCTGACTGTTGTTTCTTACACTGTTCCAAAAGCGGAAGCTGCTGCTCCATCTGTTTCAGCTCCTGCTCCGAAGGTGGAAGTGGATGACGGTCCATCTGTTCAGGAAGCCACTGCTCAGTTCATGGCTACATGGAGGGCTGCTTCTGCTGCTGCCACAGCTGCTGCTAAAGCTGCTCCCGATGTCAACATTATCATGGGAGCAAGTCGATTCAGACAACCAGCTGCCCCGGGAACACATGCTGCTGCTGCTGCTGCTTACTCTGCATCCTACTCTGCTGGACCACGCGGACCAGTGGGTCCAACCCCAGAGGTGCAGAAAGCTACTGCTGAATTCATGGCTGCATGGAACCAGGCAGCAGCGAGGGCTGCCAAGATTGAAGCTACCCTCGTGAGAGCCACTCCAACTGGTGCCTTCACCGTACAGATGCCTCAGCAGGTCCAGGTAACTGAAGAGGTAAGAAGAGCCACAGAAGAGTTCATGGCTGCCTACAACAAGGCTGCCCAGCGAGCAGTCACTGTAGAATCTGCAGCACTTGCTCTCCCAAGACCAGTCCAGCCAACAGCTGCAGTGCAGCGTGCTACAGCTTCCTTCATGGCTTCCTTTGAGGCTGCTGCCAGGCAGGCATCCGCCATCAGGCAAGCCGTGACATACTCAGCAGGAGCTCCTTCACCAGTGCAGCCTACTGATGAGGTCAGAAGGGCAACAGAACGATTCATGGCAGCCTGGAATCAGGCCGCGGCCAGAGTTAGCAGCATTCAGCCAACCATCTACCAGGTGGCAGGAGCCGCTCCTGGTGAAACACCCAGGATTGTGGATGGGGTTCCCCAGTTCACTGTAGCACAGGAGAAAGCCTCTGCTGAGTTCATGAAGATCTGGAGGGCTGCTGCTGCTGCTGCACAGGCTGCTCCTGACGTCAACATCATTATGGGAGCTACACAATATGGACAACCAGCTGCTCCTGCACCAGCTGCTCCTCGTGCTCCTGTTGCTGTACCTTATTCAGCTGCACCACTTAAGCCAGTAGGCCCTACCCCAGAGGTGCAAAGAGCTACTGCTGAGTTCATGGCTGCCTGGAACAAGGCAGCAGCGAGGGCTGCCAAGATTGAAGCGACCTTAGTAAAAACTACTCCGACTGGTGCCTTCACCGTACACATGCCTCAGCAGGTCCAGGTAACTGAAGAGGTAAGAAGAGCCACAGAAGAGTTCATGGCTGCCTACAACAAGGCTGCCCAGCGAGCAGTCACTGTAGAATCTGCAGCACTTGCTCTCCCAAGACCAGTCCAGCCAACAGCTGCAGTGCAGCGTGCTACAGCTTCCTTCATGGCTTCCTTTGAGGCTGCTGCCAGGCAGGCATCCGCCATCAGGCAAGCCGTGACATACTCAGCAGGAGCTCCTTCACCAGTGCAGCCTACTGATGAGGTCAGAAGGGCAACAGAACGATTCATGGCAGCCTGGAATCAGGCCGCGGCCAGAGTTCGCAGCATTCAGCCAACCATCTACCAGGTGGCAGGAGCCGCTCCTGGTGAAGCACCCAGGATTGTGGATGGAGTTCCCCAGTTCACTATTGCACAGGAAAAAGCCACCGCTGAGTTCATGAAGATCTGGAGGGCTGCTGCTGCTGCTGCTGAAGCTGCTCCTGATGTCAACATCATTATGGGAGCCAGTCAACTCAGACAGCCAGCTGGCCCACCAGCTCCAGCGGCTGTTCCATATTCTGCACCAGCACCGGCTGCTCCTCGTCCTCCTGTTGCTCCAACCTATTCTGCTGCACCACCCATGCCTGTGGGACCTACTCCAGAGGTGCAGAGGGCTACTGCTGAGTTCATGGCTGCCTGGAACAAGGCAGCAGCGAGGGCTGCCAAGATTGAAGCTACCTTAGTAAAAACTACTCCGACTGGTGCCTTCACCGTACACATGCCACAACAGGTCCAGGTAACTGAAGAGGTAAGAAGAGCCACAGAAGAGTTCATGGCTGCCTACAACAAGGCTGCCCAGCGAGCAGTCACTGTAGAATCTGCAGCACTTGCTCTCCCAAGACCAGTCCAGCCAACAGCTGCAGTGCAGCGTGCTACAGCTTCCTTCATGGCTTCCTTTGAGGCTGCTGCCAGGCAGGCATCCGCCATCAGGCAAGCCGTGACATACTCAGCAGGAGCTCCTTCACCAGTGCAGCCTACTGATGAGGTCAGAAGGGCAACAGAACAATTCATGGCAGCCTGGAATCAGGCCGCGGCCAGAGTTCGCAGCATTCAGCCAACCATCTACCAGGTGGCAGGAGCTGCTCCTGGTGAAGCACCCAGGATTGTGGATGGGGTTCCCCAGTTCACTGTAGCACAAGAAAAAGCCTCTGCTGAGTTTATGAAGATCTGGAGGGCTGCTGCTGCTGCTGCTGAAGCTGCTCCTGATGTCAACATCATTATGGGAGCTAGTCAACTCAGACAGCCAGCCGCTCCACGAGCTCCATCACCTGTAGCTTATTCTGCACCGGCACCTGCTGCTCCTCGTCCTCCTGTTGCTCCAACCTATTCTGCTGCACCACCCATGCCTGTGGGACCTACCCCAGAGGTGCAGAGGGCTACTGCTGAGTTCATGGCTGCCTGGAACCAGGCAGCAGCGAGGGCTGCCAAGATTGAAGCTACCCTCGTGAGAGCCACTCCAACTGGTGCCTTCACCGTACAGATGCCTCAGCAGGTCCAGGTAACTGAAGAGGTAAGAAGAGCCACAGAAGAGTTCATGGCTGCCTACAACAAGGCTGCCCAGCGAGCAGTCACTGTAGAATCTGCAGCACTTGCTCTCCCAAGACCAGTCCAGCCAACAGCTGCAGTGCAGCGTGCTACAGCTTCCTTCATGGCTTCCTTTGAGGCTGCTGCCAGGCAGGCATCCGCCATCAGGCAAGCCGTGACATACTCAGCAGGAGCTCCTTCACCAGTGCAGCCTACTGATGAGGTCAGAAGGGCAACAGAACAATTCATGGCAGCCTGGAATCAGGCCGCGGCCAGAGTTCGCAGCATTCAGCCAACCATCTACCAGGTGGCAGGAGCCGCTCCTGGCGAAGCACCCAGGGTTGTGGATGGGGTTCCCCAGTTCACTGTAGCACAGGAGAGAGCCTCTGCTGAGTTCATGAAGATCTGGAGGGCTGCTGCTGCTGCTGCACAGGCTGCTCCTGATGTCAACATCATTATGGGAGCCAGTCAACTCAGGCAGCCAGCTGCCCCAGCACCATTGGCTCCACATGCTCCTGTTGCTGTGGCATACTCAGGCACACCACCTGTATATGTGAGCGACTGCCCATAGAGTGTATCATCAAAAATAACGACAGATCATGTGTTTTGAATGGAAGATATATGTTTTTTTAAATATCTAAAAATATATGTTAATGGAAGTGTAAATAAAGGGAAGCAAATCCGGAAGTGTAACACTTTTCTTGATTTTCTTGATTTTCTTTAGTATATCATATATATATATATATATATATATATATATATATATATATATATATATATATATATATATATATATATATATATATATATATATATATATATATATATATATATATATATATATATATATATATATATATATATATATATATATATATATATATATATATATATATATATATGCATAGATAGTGCTCAAAGCATACCAATATAAGGAACGAAGAGTGTTTGTTGAAGAAGGGAAGTGAGTTAGGTATTATACGTGTGAGATATCACGAAATACTTCAAATGAACTTTGTGACAAGAACAATTGATACTACAGTGGGTGTCTGCAGAACAAGTAAAAATAGTCGCCCTTTAGCTTAGTGTTTGTGACAGATTTTGTCATTCAGATTTTGTAAAGAAGAAAAAGTTAATAATAATTGTTCTTCATGCCACCCTGCCGCCCCCCTACCGCCCCCTTCTTTCTCACCGCCCCCAGGGGGGCGGTACCGCCCACTTTGGGAACCACTGGTCTAGAATGACCCGACTACAGTACCTATTGATTCTGGACAAATAATCATAGGATTCCCTAAACATGCATAATTATTCGTAACTAAATCAAGAAATAAACATATAAATAGACATTTTGCATATAAAATATCAAATCAATGTTTACCTTTGCCTCTCCGAGATAGATCACATGCAGTCTAGTTGGAACCCTCTTCACTTTCATGCTTCATTGCCATGTTTGACTTTCGTACCAAAGGCTTCAACAAACGTGTCACTTGTCAGGCGCTTAGAGGTCATCACTAATCCTTCACCGTAGCAACACAAGTAGTAAAGTAATCAATACGTCTTATAACAACGTGCAACGCACAACGCTAAAGATGTAACTGACAGAAATGATGGAAGTGATGTGTTCCCTACTGGGTCACAGCGATGAGAATCGTGATCAGATACAAGAGCGAAACAAATACCTATACATGCGCATGTTTATCAGATCGCCATAATCGTATCACAACAATCGTACATTGTGAAAATTTAAACAGATACTTGCATCATCTCAAGGACATGTCATAAAATAATGTGTCAAATGAAAATGAATTTTTTTTCTAGGCTATATATTATTAATGTGTTGTAACACAATATACATATATATATATATATATATATATATATATATATATATATATATATTTTTTTTTTTTTTTTTTTTTTATGTAGGAGGGACAGCTGGCCAAGGCCAACAAAATATGAAAAAAAAAAAAAGGCCCACTATGTTGCCAGTTCGCTAAAAGAACATAGGAGTTAGCCAAAATTCAGGGACAAATGTTTTGACACCTCTTTCTTAAAAGAAATCAAGTCAAAAGAAGATGGAAAATACAGAAGCAGAAAGAGTTCCAGTCTACCAGTCGAAGATAGGAAAGACTGAGAATACTGGTTAACTCTTGCATTACAGAGTTAAACAGAATAGGGTAGAGAGGAAGAAGAAAGCTTTGAGCAGTGAGGCCACAGGATGAGGGGAGGCATGCAGTTAGCAAGATCAGTAGAGCTGTTTTCATGAAAATAGTGATAAAAGATATAAAGAGATGCAACATTTTGGCAATGAGAGAGAGGGTGAAGACAGTCAGTCAGAGAAGGGGAGTTGATGAGATGAAAAGCTTTCAATTCAACCCTATCTAATAGAGCTGTATGAGTGGAAACCCCCAAACATGGAAAGAGTACTCCATAAAAGGGCGGATATGGCCCTTGTACAGAGTTAGCAGTTGGGGAGGACGAGACAAATTGGCGGAGACGCCGCAGAATGCCTAACTTCATAGAAGCTGTTTTAGCAAGAGATGAGATGTGAAGCTTACAGTTAAGATATATGAGTACAGGACAGACAAAGGATATTCAGTGTAAAAGAGGGGGACCGTTGAGTGTCATTGAAGAAGAGGGGATGGTTGTCTAGAAGGTTGTGTCAAGTTGATAGATGGAGGAATTGAGTTTTTGAGACATTAAACACAACTAAGTTTTCTTTGACCCAATCAGAAATCTTAGAAAGATAAGAAATCAGGCATTCTGTGGTGTCCCTGAGTGATTTGATGACTTCTTGGTCGTCTCTGAAAGGACATGGAAAGATGTAGGTGGTATCATCAGCGTGGAGTGGATAGGGCAAGAAGTTTGGTTAAGATCATTAATGAATAATAGAAAGAGAGTGGGTAACAGGACAGAACTCTGAGGAACACCACTGTTAATAGATTTAGAAGAACAGTGGCTGTCTACCGCAGCTGCAATAGAACGGTCGGAAAGGAAACTTGAGATAAAGTTGCAGAGAGGATAGAAACTGCAGGAGGGCAGCTTTGAAATCAAAGCTTTGTGCCAGACTCTATCAAAAGCTTTTGATATGTCTAACGCGACAGCAAAGGTTTCACCAAAATCTCTAAAAGAGGATGACAAAGACTTAGTAAGGAATGCCAGAAGATCACCAGTAGAGCAATCTTGGCGGAAGCCATACTGGCGATCAGATAGAAGGTTGTGAAGCGACAGATGTTTAAGAATCTTCCAATTGAGGATAGATTAAAAAACTTTAGACAAGCAAGAGATTAATACTATAGGACAGTAGTTTGAGGGATTAGAACGGTCACCCTTTTTAGGAACAAGTTGAAAGTAGGCAAACTTTCTGCAAGGAAAGGTAGCAATCGATAGACAGAGTTTGAAGAGTTTGGCCAGGCAAGGTGCAAGCACGGAAGCACAGTTTTTTTGAACAATAGGAGGGTCTCCATCAGGTCCATAAGCCTTCTGAGGGTTTAGTCCAGCAAGGGCATGGAAAACATCATTACAAAGAATTTCAATTGATGGCATGAAATAGTCAAGAGGGAGGAGGAGAGGAAGGAACAACCCCAGAATCATCCAAGGTAGAGTTATTAGCAAAGGTTTAAGAGAATTGTTCAGCTTTAGAGACAGAAAGATGGCAGTGGTACCACCAGGATGAAATAAAGGAGGGAAAGATGAAGTAAAGTTATTGGAGATGTTTTTGGCCAAATGCCAGAAGTCTCGAGGGAGTTAGAGTTTGAAAGATTTTGACATTTTCCATTTATGATGGAGTGTTTGGCAAATTGAAGAACAGACTTGGCATGATTCCGGGCAGAAATATCAAGTGATGGAAGGCTCAAGTATCTTTTGTGGGCAATCTCTCTATTGTGTATAGGAAGAGAACAGGCTGAGTTCAACCAAGGTTTAGAAGGTTTAGATTGAGAAAAAGTGAGGAATGTACACTTCCATGCCAGACACTATCACCTCTGTTATATGTTCAGCACACAGAGATGGGTCTCTGAACATATTTTTAATCTATTGGATACATCATAAGCTTACTTCCAGCAAGCAGAGGGAAATATTTAAATATGTAGAATATGATGGTAAGATATGAGCTAACAACAGATTTTGCTGACAACATGAAGGCCCCCATCAGAACTGTATGCCTTTCAAGGGTTAAGGCCTGGTATGGTACATGGAGCATCCTTACTACATCTAATGATAAGGTGGGGTTTACATAGACAATATATATCTGTAAAATAATAGGTATAAAAATCCTAACTTGTTAATTTGAATAGTATTTTATCAATCACTGTTGAAATACATTTTCACAATGTGTATCTGTACACATTCCAAACATACATTAAAAAATCAACACACATTACAAAATCTAGGCAACACACGACTGGTGGGATATAACGAGACTGAGCATCATCTTATGAAGTAAAAACATTATTGACAGATTTGCAACTGAGGACCTGTGTTAATGAATACTTAAACATGATTCAGTGACTTGGAAGCAAAAAAAACATTTGAGTATGACAAGCTTTAATGAAAGACTATCTACAGCTCCAGAGTTACGAAGTAAATCATGAAAGTACATATTTTTTTTTCCAGAGGACAAGTTTGTACTTTAATTCCCTGATGGCTTGTGAGCTTTTACAAGACAACAGACATTCTTCTTGATTGCTTGTCACACTACATAACTTTTTTTTTTTTTCTGATAGGATCTACTGATTCCTTTCACCTGACAATGTCCCTTCACAAGCCATACATTAGGGTGAGATCCATTGTGACACCAGTCCACTGCCAGCAATGGCTAATAACATTGAGCCACAGAGAACAGTTGTGCTAGCTGCTGCACCTTTCACATTTATACTGTCAGTCTTGCTCAATGTTGCACACCTAACTCAAACCTCACCTGATATAATATCTGGATTTTTATCTGGAAAACATGAAAGAAGTGAAAATATATATTGAAAAAACAATAATCAATAAAAAATAATAAAAATAATAACACTAATTTAGATAT
>NC_059297.1:21349189-21369189 GCF_017591435.1 Portunus trituberculatus
TACAATATATAAATAACATGAGGAGGATCCATCAGCCTTAAAGCTATATTTACAAGCTTGCCCATGTATTCTTAACACAAATTTTCACAATATTAAGACAAGGAACTCTTCCTCCCATGATGCCCCCCTGAGAGACATACTCAGCCAGTCTCAGGTAACAACACATTAATAAAATTGAAGTACCTTGTCTAGTGTACAGTTCCACAATAATTTTGCATTTAATTGCTATAAAAAATGTACAGGTGCAAAAAGGCTAACACTGGTGGCTTTGAAAATTTCACTGTAATTGACACAGATGGTAAACATAGTGTATGGATCCACTCAAAGTACACTATTACATGCTACAAGATGATGTTTACTGTAGGATCTTAAAATAAATACATAAAACTTTCAATTTAGTAAACTTCACTTGAAGATTGGTCCACATATAATATTCAGGTAAACAGCCAGCTCTCAGGTTACAATAACAAATGATCATCCTTAGTAATATCCATTCATAGTAAGTACAATGATAATTCTTTTAATTAAATTGTTCTGCCTAAGACTGCATTTCAGTTCTAACTAGACAACTGATCATAAATGACTGCAAGTGGAATTTGTACTTTACCATTAACCAGAACCATAAAAAAGACTTAATAGTAAAAAACATTGATAAAGAATGCATCAATAAAATACATGGGGAATTCTTAAAATATATGTTTATAATTAGTATACCCTAGAGTGTAAGACAAGCTTGATCTCACTTACTGTGAGGCATGAAAATACTGTTTGGCTCTATATGCAAGAACAAGAAACTTACTGGAGATCATAAATTTTCAAAACACATGGTATAAAACTGCATCAATTAACAAAATATCCAATAAGCCATCTCACTTCTTATGTTATACCACAACACATTCAAGATGAGTATGGTAAATTGGGGTGAAAGAGCACAGCACATATTAAAACCACATTTTCAGTAATTCCCCACAGCAGACATTCATCAAGAACCACAAAGTTTTTTTCATCAGAAGTTTGTAGTTTTCTAAGTGCAATGCACAATCATGGTTTAGAATAAACCCACTCTCAACACACATCTCCTTAGCATAGATTTATGTGGTTAACTAGCAACTAGATCATAAATATCTAGTTACTGTATAGTTACCCCTCAACTAGACTATTCACCAGACATACAGGAGGTAAGAATATTGTTACTTCTCTTCTCCCTCACAACAGGTCTAGGCTCATAAGAGGTCTGGAGCTATTACCTTCTAGTCCTAGCCCAGGAGTCTCTGTGTCATCTCTTCTCCATGTTCCCTGAGGCCCCCCGACCAGATTCAACCAGGTCACGACGCATCACCTGGTAGAAGAAGTAACTAATTAAGGGCATAAACTTTAACAAATATTACTGCATTTGACAATGAGAAGGAAAAGGGAATTGAAAAAGAGATGGAAAAAAGTAAAAAAACAATCCTGGCACATTATATTCCTCTGCTTGTCTATTAAGCACATTGAGATTCAGGACTCAAATTCTGCTGTCAGGACATCACTTGATAGCCTGATATATATATATATATATATATATATATATATATATATATATATATATATATATATATATATATATATATATATATATGGAAATATTGGATGAAAAAGCTATGAAATTTGATGAACCACATTACTATTCTCAGGTGTATCCAGTCCTTGGTAACAATTTTTTGTCACATAATGTTAACATATGTGCAGACATATAATAAAAAATAATTTTCATCTAGTACACTTTAGAGCCAAAAAGGCAACAAAGTTTATAATGTTTGGTACACAATAGTACTAGGTATGAGCCCACCACTACAAAAGTACGAGGCACAGAAAACAATGGTAGAATATTATGTAGCATTATCTTTTGTTTGCAATTAATTTTGAAAAACAGCCTGCAACCAAATGTACATTAAGCACACAGTTTTGTAACATCTATACTAAAGTCATTTTCATATCTCCCTTTGTTCCCTAAACATGGTATGGTAGCAACATTGTAAGATTTAAAATCCATTAAATTACTTCACAGTCAGCTTTGTTGTAAGTGTGGGTTATACAACAGACTGATGGAGGGGCAAGAGACTGCTCATTCTTCCAGTCATTATCACATCATCTTTTAAATACACATTCCCAATGGAAAACACATGAATGTACATTAAATATTACTTTATACCACAATGTTGGCTGTACTATATTCAATATTAACTCTTACAATGTGGGCATCTTTTGCAGCATCTGCCCTCCCATATGAGTATCATAATGCAAAAACATGTTTAAATTAAACTTCTTGTATCTTTTATCATAGTGAATTAATGTGATTGATTTAAGTATCACTATAAAGTACATACTCTTAGCTGTCCATTGATGTTATAAGATCATATGATCACTGGCAGAACAAGTGTGGAATACTGAAGTAGGAACTCTGAACACACATTATTACAGACAGATGGCCACTCCTATTGGAGTTCTCTATTAATTAGCAATAAAAAGCATCACCTTATATTGGCATTGTGAAACACCCATAAAAAAATTAACTTCCATTTCACTGTAAAATTGATGGTTAGCATTGCTTGCTAAACTTAGCAATGAGCTATCATCCACACTAGAATGCTGAAGTTACACATGTAACTCAAAAGATAAAAAACTGAAAACGATAATTTTATTTTCCAAAGTAAGAAAAATTTAACTTTTATAATTGGCTACATACTGTCACTCGCTGCATTGTAAACACTGGCTCAGGTGTTGTGAGGCTACAACTACTACACCAAACAGCCACTATAGGAAACAAATGACTTCTTCTGAGGAAGTACTAGGTGATTGTTTCTTCTTTATGAAAGATAATGAGGCTGTGAAAAGGTGGTAATAGACATATACATGGTGGTGGTTGCAGTACCAGGTTTGTAGTTGTAGTGGTGGTCATAAAGATACAAACAATAAGGCAGATGTCATATGTCATAATTTTTCCCTCTCACGACAATATGTTGCATGTTTTCTTCTCTTCATGCTCTTTCCCCTTTGTGCTTTAGCTAGTCTCAAATTTCATGAAAATTCAGAGGATAATTCTTGATTTGGAGAGAAAGAGAGAAAAAGGGATATACTAGCTTTATGACACTAATGGTTGGATGTGATGAACCTGAACTCTTCTTTGCTGACTACTCCCACACAATTGACCTTCACTTTTGAGAGGATCTTTGCCCTTCCTCGCATAAAAAGGTTCTGGAAAATAAGTAGCAGCACTGTTTCCACTAACACAATCACTACAATTTCTCAGAGTAGTATTGTTGTCACCATCAATGATGATGCTTATGAATATCTTATCTAATTCCTCTTTGATTTCACCAATCTTCCTGATGTCCTTGATGGGTGTTCAAGAAAATATGTTTACTTTACTTGTGGATAAATAAATATTGACACCACATTAGTAAAAATAATAAATAAATAACCAAATAAATAAATAAATAAATAAATAGATAAACACATAAATAAATAGATAAATAAAAGCCTTGTCAAGTATTATCAACACCCACAGTTTGAGCCCATACATCAGCTGTCAACAAGTGTTGACTCCTGCACTTTAAGGGTTAAACTGGCAACTTTTGTATTAGTGAGCAAGCAGCATAGTCATAACTTTGTATGCTTCAGATAATCGAACAATCTAAATATACACTCAACACACATTAATCACTTTTGCTTTGTGTATCTTCTTTTTTCTTATCATTGAGTAATGAAAATCTATCTTATTCTTCTCTTTCAAACAGTCAGCTATCTATTTAACTCCTGAGGAATAATGACATGATTGTTATGGAGACTAACTAAAAAACCAAAGTAAAGTAATGCTACATGCATTCATGAGTATCAGTTACCTTATTTTTTCACACAACTGTATCTTACTGATACAGGAGGTTTCTCTTGACTTTGAAACCTTCATTAAAAACTTCATTCAGTATACAGTTATATCTTATAATGCAGGCCACTGCATAGCCTGCTACTGGCTATCCCTTACTTGGGCATGAGGTGGTGGGTGAGGCTGGCTCATGGGTGGCACAGGGGAGTGGTGTGGCCCAGGCACGGGAGAAACCATCTGATACACTGAGTAACCTCCTGATCCAAGGTTGGGGCCTGGATGTTGGGGTGGTGGGGGCACTGAGTGCATCCTCACCATCTCTCCACGATGGTCGGACTGTCTGCTGATGGCAACATTGTGTGCCGAGTTAGGAGCCACTGACACCATAGGAGGTGGAGGCCCATGTGGAGGGGCTCCATGAGGGGGAGGAGGAGGTCCATGTGGTGATCCATGACTGGGGGCTCCTTGTCCAGAGGGTCCATGGCCTGATGGTCCATGTGATGGTGGCATGGAGTGATGGGGAGGTGGGCCATGAGAGGTGGGAGGATGACCATGAGGAACACCAGGACTTGGTGACCCCACCCCATGAGGAGACACACTTGGATGGTAATTACCTCCTGCTGGACTGTGCCTGAAATGTATAGAGAACTTGAAATTTTGATTGTACAGTATTTTGATATTTTATCATAACTTAAACACTGAATGGCTACTTTGTGTCTATTCTATTATAAAGTGTGTATACTTCATACTGCACAACTGCATTATTCTACAGTATGCATTCAAAGCATTAGGAATTTTTGACCATTTTAAGAGCAAGATAATACACTAATTTCCATCAAAAAATTGCAAACTATACAAAAAGGTCATTATTTCTTATGCATTCACTTTTCATATGTTTCTTATGATGAAAACCCTTCACTTAAAAATATCCATGCATTCCTGTGTTCACATCCTTTATCCAATACTGCCAATAATTGATCAAGAACCTGAATACAATCTTCTTACAGATCTAAAAAATTTACTTCTAAATACTATCATAATCACCCAAAACTTGTTTCCCTTGAGATTGGATGGTCTGCCCCACTAATGATGCAACTGATCTTGTTTCTCACTAAAATTTCTTCAATTCAGATCCATCAGAACTTTACAAATATTCAAATCATATGTACAGTTATACTCTAAAAGATAAAATAAAGCAACCAAAAATATTGAAGTGGAACTTTACTGGAAATGTAGTTCCTTACAAGCCAGTGCTCTCTCTCTCTCTCTCTCTCTCTCTCTCTCTCTCTCTCTCTCTCTCTCCTAATTCCTTTTTATTTTGCTCTTCCTAGCCTAAGGATAGACATTTCATGAATCAGCATGCATTAATGATGTTCTCGTGGTCAGAAAAATCCCATTAAATTTCATTCTTACCTGAGAGATGTTGGGCTTGGCTGTGCCCCTGGGGGAAGCATGGGTGACTGTTGTCTGTGCTCTGTTCCAGGACTGCGATACCGATAATCCTGTTCTCCAAGACCATTTTCAACAGGGACTGGGGGAGGTGGAGCTCGTCTATCATGGGGGAAGTGCCTCTCCTATCTTGTGGTGATGGTCCTCTTCTATCATGTGGAGATGCCCCTCTGTGTCCTCCCCCACCTCCACTAGAAGGTGGGACTACTGTGTGATTGTTACTTCCTGAAGGAGAAAATTCATCATGAAATGACCTACAAGCACAAGGCAACAAGAAAGAAACTCTTGAACACCAAGAAGCCTTATGGAGCAAGACGGAGAGATAGGTGGCATCATCTGATGTCCAAACCTTTGAGTGATTAATAACACTCTTTTATAAAGGGCAAACAGATGTCTTATTATTCTCATTAAGTCAACAAGATATACACAATCATGTCAAAATTTCATGCCAATAAGATAAATACAAATGGAAAGACGGAGATAAAATGGGTGAGGATCTTACAGAACTTATATCTTGAATGTTTTTTTTTTACATAAAAAAAAAAAAAACTTTCAGAAAATTATTTCAAAGATCTGAGCAACTATTACAAGATCTCATTAGAAACTAAAACAAGAGCAATATTTTGTATTAATAAAATTTCAGAAAATTGAAAAAGGAAACAAGAGTGAAGAAAATCATAGGTAAAAATTTAGGAATTTTTTCAAACAAAAAAAAAAAATAAATAAATAACCAACAGTTCACCCAAATAGCATGAAATTCACAGAATCTCATATATAGGCACCAACAAACATACTGAAATTTCAAAGTCATTTGACATCTCATATGCCAGTTACATACCCCCTAGTTGCCCTCTTAGCACATGAGCCAAAACTAGGAACTTGCTTTCACAGATAAATGCTCATGCATAACATTTGAGAATTCACAATATTACTTTCTAATGTGAACACAGGGATTATACTTCACAAAATTACACCACTTTTTCAAAATTTATTAGGCAATCAATATATCTAATTGCAAATCAATTGCAAAATTAAATAATTTTCAACAGAATTTAAACACCATACTGGTACTCCCTGATATACTACTGGATTATTACTGAAAATGCAATTGTGGAGTGAACAATTATTTAGCAAACTTAAGGGCAAGCGACGGCAAAAAAATTTGATTTTTGTTTACCTAAACCTAAAAACTGAGTTACTAATACTGCTGTTACCCTTGAAATGTCTACAGTTTTCTGTGAAAATGGCAAGTTCCTATCATAATTCCTTATATGTTTAACTCGCCTTTATTTACACACTTTAAATTAAGGTCTCTTTAAATGCCCCACCACGTAGTAAACAACATGACTTGTAACGACGTTGCTTATGATTTTAAAGCATTTTTCAGTTTCTTTTTTGCTATTTTTTTAATGTATTTATATTAAAGACCTTCATATGGTAACATCAGGACAAAGCAGAGGGGAGGGTGTATATCTTGTGGTAGGCTGTGAGGTAGGCAATCACAGGCAATGTCTTGCTGGACGTCTTGGAAGATAGACTTGTAGCGCTCTGCAGCTAATCATCTTTTGATTTTCCACACTTTCCTTGCACCTTAGAACATTGAGAGTCATGGATTGCCAATCAAAGCTGAAGACCAACCAGAGTGAAAGGATGAAGAAGCTGAATGAGAGAAGGGAGGAAGAAAAGAACAAAGATCTCAGTCGCTCAGCACAACGACATCCACCACCACTCACTCATGATCTGACCCTGGTCACAAACACGTGTCCTCTCCACCACCACCACCTCAGCCTGTTCTCTCAGCCTCACAGCAGTCAGCTTCACCATCACAAGCAATAACCGAGTTAAGAGAAACAACAAGGATGGATACACATTTTCCTCTTTTGAAAAATAAGATTCCTCATCCTTGTGAAGATGAGGAAAAATTCATTGTTTCTCAGTTAAAACTTGAAAGTTTGGTATCATGAACATGTACCAAATGCTGGGGTATCAAGACAATGAAGGCAACAAATAGCAGCTTTGACCGCCTCCACCACTGTCACATATTCCACATATGGTGACAGTGACACGTGAGTAACACCATGTTACTTGGTAGATGATGCTGGGAAAGAGAGACACCTCACTGAGCTGAACTACATGCTTGTAAATCAGGTAATAAATGACATTAGCTGTGCAGGATTGAACAGAATTACCCAGGGACTAAGCATATAGCCAACAAACATCGTGATATGCACTGCTCAACAGAAAACAACATATCTCGAAACTAAAATTACTGATATTTCAAGTGCAATATCTGTTAGTTTTTAAGTAACTTTAAATATAAAGGTATCAATGGAAAGAAGAAACATAGGAGATTTTTTCACCATGAGGCACTTTTGAAAAAAGCTATGGGTATGCCTCTGAAAAATTTTAAAAAGAAAAAAGAAGGTAGATTTTGTCATCAATATTTCTTTTAATTTTTTTCATATATGAATTACGATAATCAAGCTATTTATTACCATTTTCACAGTATTATATTTTTTTTCTCTGAAACTAACTATCATATTTCAATAAAACTTGTAACTGAGGTACTAATACATAACACACCAAATTTCATGAGAATCTGGAGAAAAAAAAAAAAAATAAATAAATAAATAAATAAATAAATAAATAAAAAAATAAGTAAAAACTTTCACCTCCCCTTAAGATTAAATGAGAAAAATAAAAATGCATTCCAAGATCTTTATGTATGTACCCCTAAAACCAATTAAAAACCATGAAATATCACATAATCAAATAATGAATAAAATAAACACAACACCAATAATAATAATAATAATAATAATAATAATAATAATAATAATAATAACAATATTACAAAATGAAATCACAATACATACATACTAACATATCCAAACAAATGCAGCTAAACTTGCTTGTGGAACAAGTGAGTACACATTTCAATGATAATAAAAATTAAGCATAACCAATCAATAAGCAGGCAAGAGGTAGTACAAGAAGAAATATCATAAAAGTTAAATATTGTATAATGCTGTATCATATAGTGGGGAGTGCCTGTACTCAAAAGTAATAACAATGAAGTGGACACAAAAATAATCATATAACTAACCAGACTGATGGTGTCCCTGAGAATGTGGTCGAGGTGGAAGGGGAGCTGGAGCAGATCCCCTACTTGATGGCCGAGGATTGAGGTTGTGGGAGGGTACTGACGTAGTGAGAGCAGGAACCGAAGAGGAGGATGATGATGAAGAGTTAGATGAAGAGATAGAGACTGATGGAGGGGTAGGATTTACTCCAACAGGTGATGAGGTGCTAGCTGGTGTTGGAGAGCTGAGAGGAACTGAGAGACGAGCATTAACAGCCAAGAGGTGATCTCTTCTGGATATGAGGGAGCTCACTGTTTCTTCCAGTCGAACATTTTCTTGCCTTAATTGATGTAGACAAGACAGCAATGATGCAACTGAAAGATATTAACAAATAATAAAATTAATTCTTACAAAAAATAAATAAATAAACAGAAAATTTAACAGCTTTCAATAAATTACTAACTTGAATTACATTGCAAATATACCACAGATAGATGTGAAAGAAAAGAAAAAATGAATGTAATGTTTCTTTCAATACTTACTGTCAAAATGTTGGGCTTGTTCCATCAGGAACTGACTCCCCTGCTCCCACTGACGTTCCAAAAGCTGCTCTAGACTTTGAGGGAATGGAGGTGGCTGATTGCTGGTTGCCAAGCTTGTACCATTGGTGTTCTGCTCACAAGCAGATAATTGTTAAAAAAGTCATAAAAGACTTATTAGTAATAAGGAATATCAATATTATTACCAATAACTGAAGCTGAACATGGGTGTTTTTTTTACCTTTCTTTATTTAATAGCTTATAACTTATGACTTGGAATGTGCAAGAATAATGAATAAAATATTAAACTGGGCTGAAGAAAGAAAGTATGCTTCTATCAATGTTTGGGAAGCTGGAAAGGAAAAATGTATTTGATATATCTCTGAGTGTTCAAAAGAGGAATTGTACACTTTTCAAAAAGCATAAAAGTCTTACCTCCTTTTTTCCAGGAAGTGCTGGTCCAATCAAAAGATTGCTATTCTTGTCTTCATCTTTGTATATGGAGTGTGCCTCAAGCTCAGCATGAAGGGTGTCTGTCATCTTCTGAGCTACAGCTGATGAAGGATTAAGTTGGTTCCCTAGCAGAAGTGTGTTGGCTCCAACACCATTGGTAATCACTGATGGTAATGACCTAGAGATTTTCAAAGAATAATATGAAAACTTATTCATATACATGAAATACAACAACAAAAATTAATAAATAAAAATCAATGAATTAATTCCTATATAAATAAATTAATAAATAAACAAATATAATAACAATTAGAAAAAATAAATAGAAAAAATAATAATAGTCACAATTTTAATAAATCAATAAATAATAATGTTACCATAATTCAATTTCAACATAATTATTGAAAAATTAATCAATAGCACCACAAAGAAAAATATTCAGATAAATTTTGTCCCAATATAAAAGATATTAAATGTATTAAGGTATCTATACTTTTGCCTTTGTGAAAGTTTTATCTAAAACATAAACATGCAAATAACTGTCTTAGTACAAAGCTTCATATGAATTAATTCACAATACCTCTTCCAAATCAAACAATAAATCACTATACTGATCTTTTCTGAGCATATATGAAATTCTCAAGTGCACAATATACAAAATCAATTTAAAAACTTACTCTTTTGAGTCAACCTTTTTTCGTCCTCTCTTTGGTGCTGGAGCTGACTCACTGGTGAAAGAGTCTGGGGATGAAGCTCCTGAGTCCCTTCCTCCCGTGTCACGACCTCCTCCAGGGCGACCACGTTTGCTTATTCCCCGTTTAGATCTCCTTCCTCTCTCTTGGCTGCTGGATCTGAAAATTTTAAAGCATAACTGCCCACAAAAACAAACACACACCACATAGATCTATATGTTAAGCTCAAATCCCCAGTAAAGGAAGATAGCACACACACATACTTTCCCTTCCCATATAAACTCACTCACTCACATCCACCACACATGAACAGTTTCAAAATGCTATTCAATCACCATACCAGACAGAAGCCGATCATGAATATGGGTACCGAGATAAAGAAATGCACATACACACAATCACACCTTAAATCTGAAGGTCTTAAATAGGGAAACTTTATACCTAAAAACCAAACTGCATTATATATATATATATATATATATATATATATATATATATATATATATATATATATATATATATATATATATATATATATATATATATATATATATATATATATATATATATATATATATATATATATATATATATATATATATATATATATATATATATATATATATATATATATATATATATATATATATATATATATATATATATATATATATATATATATATATATATATATATATATATATATATATATATATATATATATATATATATATATATATATATATATATATATATATATATATATATATATATATATATATATATATATATATATATATATATATATATATATATATATATATATATATATATATATATATATATATATATATATATATATACATACATACATACAGAGATAGAGAGAGAGAGAGATATATATATATATATATATATATATATATATATATATATATATATATATATATATATATATATATATATATATATATATATATATATATTAATGAAATAAAAAGTTGTTTAGCATACATCACCCTAACAATAACTCTAGTGACCTAGTCTTTGTAGCATCATAATGAGACATTTCCCCATCTGATCTGACTAGCTGACTGAACTGAATGTTGGAGAAACTCCCTATCTTGGCCAATATTACAATTTATCTATTTATAACTACTCTCCTCTCATCCTTACCACATAATTATAACCACTTCCCTTTACTCAACTGGCATCTTTCTTTTGTACTCATGCTCTCTTTAATATCTATCCACTTGTTCTTAGGTTTCCTATCCTATGTCAAATAATTCTTAATCCAATGGACATATTCTTATTCATCAATGAATCTTCAAATACTAAAAACAACTTACCTTCTTCTCTTTGTTGGTTCATTTGTATTAAAGTCTGCAAGAGTTGGTGCAAAAGGATCAGACACACTTTCTGCACCAATATTTGGAGTGTACTGCACATTTAAGCTGCCACCATCGTCTGAAGAATCCAAAGGTTTACTTGGCACTTTGTTTGATTCTTTCTCAACACTAAGGTTTTTTTCTTCACATATAGTTAACACTAAATCATTAGACTGGGCTTCATCATTGGAAACAATGGATTCTGTGTCTCCAAAGTTACTGTTTCCACTTGGAGTCCTTGGCCCATTTCGCCGCAATTTCCGATTACGTTCTTGCTGCTTGTCCTTGTCTTTGTCTCCCTCAATCGGCAGTGAAGGATGCAACTGGCTGGTGGAGTGGTTGTGTGACAGGGGTATCTGGCTGGAACTCTCATGGGATGTAGTGGAGGGTGTTTGAGTCTCAGACAGTCTGGGACGGGTAAGGGATGAGGCAGTGGTCATAATGGAGGATGGCACAGTTGTTATTATTGATGATAAAGATGACAATGATGATGATAATGATGATGACATTGAGGACACTAAACTAGAAGCTGTCGTTGACAGTGATGGGGATGTTGTTAGGAGCGGTGCTGTGGATGACACACTGTGTGTAAATGGGGTTGATACAGAAGACAGAGAGGTAGGAAAAGTTGAGGTCAATGAGGTGGTTTGTGGTGGGGGAGCACTAGAGGTTGTGTCTGAGGAAAAACCACTGACTGTTACTGAGGCCATTGTCTTTGTCACAGTACCCACTGCTTGGGACACAGACACAGCAAGACTAGGTTCGGTCACTTTTGTTGTTCTTTCCGTCTTAATTGTGGAAGCTACAGCACTAGCACTGGTGGCTCCTAAGGAGATGCCAGAACTTCCAGGAGCAGTACTGGCACTGTCCTCACTCATTGGGCCCCGGTCATGGTGTTCCCCTGTCCCACTAGATCCACTACTGCTGTTGCCAGCTCCTATAATATCACCAATCTTCCCTTCCCGACCAGCTGTAGGTTTGACACCAGGGGGACGTCCTGTTCTCTTCTTTGACTTTGGATCTCTGGAATCAATTGATCCAGAAGTTTTGTCGTCATCTGAAGTTCCAGCCTCCAAAGGGACGGGACGGTATGGAGGGATCGTCTTCACGTGGCTTCCTTTCCTCTGTTCACAAACAAAGAATTGACAAAATATTTATACAAAATGAAAGAAAAAAAAAAAATGTACTTACAAAGGGAAGAGAAGAGATTCAATATGAACATAAACTAATTAACAGTGATGATAAGCTAAATAATGTAATATGAAATTAATGAAGCATATGGTAAAAGTGCCCTAAAAATTTACCTATCTATAACAGAAAATCAGTCCAAGCTCAACTAATGTAAAAATGCATACATAAAAAGTTGTGATAAGATGAATACTCTCTTTAAACAATGCAGTATCACAGGAAGATGGGATATTAAGATGGTTCAATTGTATATATATAGAGAGAGAGAAAGGAAGAGAAAGACATGTATGATTTTTAGAGAGAGAGAGAGAGAGAGAGAGAGAGAGAGAGAGAGAGAGAGAGAGAGAGAGAGAGAGAGAGAGAGAGAGAGAGAGAGAGAGAGAGAGAGAGAGAGAGAGAGAGAGAGATAAACAGTGTATAGATATAGGGAAGCTGAGATGTCTAGGGGGTTTAAGGGAATATAAAATTAAGTTTGTATTAAGTGTAAATCTACATGAAATCATAGGCTATTGTAAATGATGACCACTTCACTATAATATTGAGTTACATTCTCAAAAGCATAATAGTAAGCATATAGTCAATCCATTATAACGTGGTTGATGGAAGAGATATTACTGCCAGCCACCACACCCTGGGATTTTCTGGCAATCATTTCACAACTAAAAGAAAAGAAGCACATATACAATGTAAATCTATATTCTAAAATTTTAATAGAAAGCCATTAGATGATGAATGGGCAAAAAGATACATAAAAAAGCCTACAATTAACAGACATGATAAAGGACAATGTGAGCCCTATTCTTGTAGTTAGTACAGGTGGGAGGTCTGGGGAACAGGGCTGGCTGCTGACAGCTTTGCCTGGAAAGATCAGGATCACTTTGCACTGCTTTCCTAGTGAAAAGAAATATTTCCTGCTAGGTCAATATATGTATGTATTCACTGTTTTGATCTGCTGCAATCTCTGACGAGACAGCCAGATGTTACCCTACAGAACGAGCTCAGAGTTCATTATTTCCGATCTTGGGATAGGTCTGAGACCAGGCACACACCACACACCGGGACAACAAGGTCACAACTCCTCGATTTACATCCCGTACCTACTCACTGCTAGGTGAACAGGGGCTACACGTGAAAGGAGACACACCCAAATATCTCCACCCGGTCAGAATCGAACTCATCATCTGTATGTGAAGCCAGCGCCTAACCACTGAGCTACCGTATGTGTGTATGTATGTGTGTGTGTGTGTGTGTGTGTGTGTGTGTGTGTATATATATATATATATATATATATATATATATATATATATATATATATATATATATATATATATATATATAGTAAGTCCTCGTTATATGGTACATATGCGTTCCTAGAAACCTTACCGCAAATCAAAATTACCATATACTGAACCCATTATAACATGTAATAATAGGGATGTGTTCCAGCACATCGAAAGTCACCCCTACAAACATGAAAATACTTGAAAATAGTCATATAAAAAAAAATGTTAAGTACCGCACAAAAGAAATAAACAGAAAATCTTTTTTTTTATTTACCTTTCACTCGTCATGTATTGTATCAGATGATGTCCCTCCAGAGGCTAAAGGACAGTAGGGATTTCAGCCCTTACTAATATCCACTAAAAACACGCTGTAAGGATTTCACTTGTGTTCAGTTGGAAACACGGGAAGAGACTTGATTGTTGTGGCGGCTATGCGGCATGGTGGCACTATGGTATGGTGTAAACAAAATGTGAGCGGATACTGTATGTGTGAATTTTTCTTACTGTAAATAGAATCGAGGGTAGTAATTACCAAACATCGTAATTGTGAATTTACCGGATAACGAAGTACCGTGTAAGGAGGACTTATGGTGTGTGTATATATATGTATATATGTATATACTCGTGTGTATATATATATATATATATATATATATATATATATATATATATATATATATATATATATATATATATATATATATATATATATATATATATATATATATATATATATATATATATATATATATATATATATATATATATATATATATATATATATATATATATATATATATATATATATATATATATATATATATATATATATATATATGGTGGTGGGTGGATTTTATCCAAGTGAGGAGGGAGTGCCCTCTACTTCCCATAGCTCAGTCCCATTATGTTTCTGCTGTCTTTGCCTCGCTTTCTGTCTTTCTTGGGCAGCCACGGTTTTTTGTAAGACACAGTGTCCCTGCCCAAGGCTGACCTAGCTGGTTGGGGCAGGGCCTGCAACCCCTCCCTGTAAAACAAAGTCCACAGCTGCCACCAGAGTTGGAGGTAGAGGCTGGGATCAAGGCTCTAGCCTCTAACCATGACCCTTATCAGCTTTTGCTGGGGGTCTAACTGTGCAGGCTCCTAGGGTGCCAAAGCAGAGGGGCTTGCCTATCCATATGACAGATGCAGGAGTAAGTCTGTGTGATCCCTGTGTCCTGAGTGGGACGGGAGGATCCCCTCACCCTATTTTTAACTTTGGGGGTGTCATGGGGTTGCAGGTGGAGCTTGCCCATTGGACCATTCCTAGGGTAAACCTTTGGAGCATTCTACATGTGGGCTCATGGAATGTCCTATAAGCCTCTCAGAGGATCAATGATTGCCTCATCTATCAAATGAGCTCAGTAGTCTGAGGGCGGATATGATGGGACTTTCTGAGACAAGGCGACCTAGCAGTGGTGAGACCAGTAGCAAGGGTTTTACTTATTCTTGGTCTGGCATGAGCAATGGTCACCATGTCAAAAGGATAGCCATAGGTGTCTCCAGCAGACTGCAGCCGTCTATCATAGAGGTTACTCCAGTTGATGAGAGTATAATGCAAGTCATGTCTGTTGTTGCAGTATAAGCTCCTACCGAGGTGTGTGAAACTGAAGGGTGTTACAGCCCGCCCGTAACATACTCCACTACCCTCATCTCCTCCGCTTGCTACCTCGTTCGCCACCTCTCCACCTCCCCTTCCACGTCACCATCTCATGAACCTTCCACGTCACCGCTATTGTCCCGAAGTTGGATTCACGCGGCCCCATTCGACTTAAGCGGAAGTGTTAAGCGAGCTCCTTGATTTCTGGAAGTCAATCGAGGTCAAGGCCTCAACCAGTGAACTTGGACTACCGTGGGATCCACCTCACCCAGCACTTCACCACTGGGACACCACATAAGTATCACTTCCCCTCGTCCCGTTTTTTCCACATTGCCTCCATATAGGATTAGTATTATTGTTAAGTAATGTTAAGTTGGGTTCTCTACTGTTATATTTATTTGTGTTATATGTACAGGCAACCCCCATTTAACGAATGGGTTACGTTCCTAAAAAAACGATTATAACAAGTTTACATTCCTAAAAAAACTGATTATAACAAGTTTAACTCCTGATTTGAACTTCCATTGAGAGTAAGCAAAGTGAGAGTGCATCATAGTACAGTAAAAGGTTTAATGAAAGTAAAAATTATGAAGTTAAACATTTAGGTAGTTTAATTTAAGTCATTATAATGTACACTACAGTCGGCGCCATGGGTATTGGCACGGTTTTTTTTTCATCTGTAGCACTAAAACAAGTGCAATACTAACATGTATGTAGAACCTACCAGCCTCTAATACTTTGTGGGGAGTCCTTTCCTTTTCAGACAGCTCTCAAGGCGTCGAGGAACAGATTCAGCCAGTCTTTGGAGCATTGAGGGTTCTAAGTTGTCCCAAATGTCCTTAATCTCCTTCACAAGCTTTTCCACAGTTGCTGTGTTACGTCCTCGTAGTCTTCGTTTTATTAGTCCCCACACATTTTCAATTGGATTGAAATCTGGACTATTACCAGGCCAATCGTTTATGTAATCCACTCCTACAAATTCAAGCCATTCTTTGATTAGTTTTGCTGTGTGTGCAGGGGCACCATCCTGCATGAACACCTCACTCTTACAGGCATCAAAGCAGTCATCAAGATGGTCACACAACAGTTCCAAATATGATTCCTTGTTCACTGTTGTGTTTTTAGGTAATATAACCAGCTTGCCCACACCATAGTACCCAAATGCATCCCATACCATGACACTATCAGGGTGCTTGACTGTCCCCTGTGTGTACTTGGGATGGTACAGGTCCGCACCCAGACGGAGCCTAACCTTACCTCCTCGGTTGTCTGTGAATAATACCCAGCTTCACTTCGAGAGTAAGACACTTCCTGGTCTTCTTAGGAACGTTAGGCCACATTGCAGGGCGTTTTGGTGGTAAGTTGAACTAGGGAAGATGATCTGCTGGTGACGCTGTTATGTTTTGACTGGGCAGTGAGTGGTGCGTGTGATCTTGATCTTGATCTTGATGCTACAGGTGACACAGAATTTCTTCTGAGTCAGGCCTTTGTATCGGCAGAGCCTGTGTTGTCCATGAGAGGCTTGATCTTGATCTTTATTCTACAGGTGTCTCAGGATTTCTCCTGAGGCAGGTCTTAGTACCAGCAGCTCCTGATGTATTCAAAAGCCTGTTAGTTTGCATGATACAGTGGGGCTTTCAAATTTTGAAAAAAATTACCTGGATAAAACTTTGTTAAAAGCGAGTTTGGTATTCATTAAACAAGCAAATGGTAGTAAAATTAAACCTTCGTTATAGCGAAATTTCGTTGTGTGAACCTTCGTTAAACGGGGGTTGCCTGTATATATGTATGTCAGTTTCATGTGTTTCATGTTATATCTATATGTGTATGTCAGTTTTATTGTTACTGTGTTATTAAATAGCTTCTTAAGTGCCCCCTTTGCATATACTCACCAGTTGAACCTGCAGTGTGTTTTTTTTATTGTTATTGTTCACCGGCTCCCCGATGCCAATCTTACCCATTTAACTAGTGAACGTAACAAGAGGAGACACACTACACCAAATTTGACTCTATACTGGACCAGTGTCCCTGTCATGATGCACTTATTGTCTTGGGCGACTTTAATGCTGTCACTGGCACTGAGAGAGCTGGCTACAAGCTGTGTTGATCCCCATTGCTCTGGTACCAGGAACGACAACAGCTCTTTCTTTTGAATGTTGCAAGATCCAGAAGATTGAGAATTGCAGGTTCTTCGTATCAGAGACCAATACTGCACCACTGGACTTGGTACAGCAATATCAGAGGGGTAGCAAAGGAGACTGACCATATCCTTGTTAGTACTCATTGGAGGATCCTCCAGAACCGCAGGGTTTTTCAGTGCTGAGTTCTTTGCGACTGATCACAGGCTTGTTGTTGCTACACTCAAGCTTCACGTCAAGTCCAGAAAGCTTCCCAAGATGTGACCACACTGTGTTTCATCTTGAGAAATTGAAGGACTTGACTTGTGCCCTGGAGTATGCAGTGACAGTCTCCAATCGGTCTGGAGTGCATGAAACCCTTGAGGACCCAGTAGTTATGGGATACCTTCAAATGTGAGACTCTTCAGACTACTAAGGAGTGCATTGGGGAGCGCCCAAGGTCACAGAGTGGCTTCGCCTTCGTAGAGACAGTAGACAATATTGAGGAGAGTCACGCTGCCAGACTTGCTGGGAACCGCGACCAGTACTAGGCTTTGTCACATAGGACATGAGCTCTCCTGAGGAGAGACAAGGAGAGGTATGTCAGGGGTCTCGCTGAGGATGTAGTGTCATTTAAATGCTAATGACTTCCGACCTGCCTATCAAGCCCTGAAGAAACTCCACTCCAAGTCTACATCTCAGGCAAGCGCTATCTGAACAGCAGATAGTCAGCCTTATGTTGGACGCAGATGGGCAGATGGGTTGAGCACTTTGAGCAATTGTTCACGGTGGATCCTCCAAGCAAACAGCTCCAAACTACAGGGTTACAGATACGGGATACTGATCCACCCATTGACAAAACTGCATCCTCCATTGATGATGTCAAAGAGGCTGTGGCAAAGTTGATGGGTGGAAAGGCAACTGGCATCTGTAACATCAGTGCGGAGCTGCTCAAAGCGGGGGATGAGGCCATGATATATGGGTTGCATGCTGTCTTGACTGCTGTATGACATTCAAGTTCCATTCCCCCTGACTGGAAAAAGGGGTTGGTCATCCCTATCTGGAAGGGGAAAGGGGACTGTCAGGAATGCAATAACTACCACGGTATAACACTGCTCAGCGTACCAGGCAAGGTGCTTGCCCATTAACTGTTGATGCATATCCAAAGTCACCTGCAGAAACACCAGCGACCTGAACAGTCTGGGTTCATGCCCGGTAAGTCAACAACTAACTGGATCCTAGCGCTTCAAGTACTGGTGGAGCACCAACGTGAGTTTCAAACAAGAGATGCTTGCAGCTTATGTTGATCTCAAGAAGGCATTTGATTCAGTGCATCGAGAGACACTCTGGGATCTTCTGCATCTCCATGGGATTCCTGCAAGGATTATTGACCTATTAACTGGCCTCTACTCCAGGACTGATTGCTGTGAAGTGTGGAGGGGGGATGTCCAGCTTCTTTCATGTGCATACGGGAGTGATGCAAGGATGCATGCTAGCTCTATCACTTTTCAACACTTGCACGGACAGGGTACTAGGCAGAGTTGTAGACCAAAGTCATTGTGGAGCATCTGTCAGCAATACTGAAATTACAGATCTTGTTTTTGCTGATGATGCAGTAACCTTTGCTGAGTTACTGGAGGTTCTGGTAATGGCTCTAAAGGCATTGCATGAGGTGGCGAGACCCTTGGGACTCCATGTTCAGGTGTTTGGAGGCTTACTGGATGAAACAGTACAGTCCGTCCATGCGTTTACAATCATGTGTGCGGCTGTTTAATTACCATATATTTTCATCATTAATAAGCCTTTGGTTTTGGTGTTTATGTATGTTTATAAATGATAAACTACAGACAGAACGCACGAGAATGTTATTCTGAAGACTACAACAGCATAAACAGCGGAGGGAGGGGGGAAGAGGCTAAGGAGCCTTTATTTACAACCAAAGTGTGTGGACATTCGACTATCGGGTATTTTTTCAAGTAGAGGGGATCCTCGTGATTCGATCGTTCACAGTTCGAATTATCACCAATTTCCAACTCAATTAATACCCGATCCTCAAGGTTCGACCGACTGACTCTCCAATTTGACATTCGCATCTAACACGTCACCCACCCAGTCAAATCCGCCACCACCCTGCCAGGCAGAAGTGTAAACTGATGCTACCCTGTGCGCAGTGTTGCCAGATTGGGTGAAAACTAGCGGATTGGGTTAATGTTGAAGGGTATGTGCTACTTAAATTCATAATCCACTACTTGCGATTTTTTGGGCTACTTCATGATGTTTGCGCTGCTTGATGACATTATTGGGCTACAT
>NC_059297.1:21374189-21421689 GCF_017591435.1 Portunus trituberculatus
AAAGGTTTACTAATGGTGAGAATAAGGAATCTAGTGATAGAGCAAGTGCTGAGTGAGCCACATCCCTCCAC
The DNA here is from genome assembly GCF_017591435.1 of Portunus trituberculatus. NCBI lineage: Eukaryota > Metazoa > Arthropoda > Malacostraca > Decapoda > Portunidae > Portunus > Portunus trituberculatus. The sequence continues at coordinate 21,374,261 of NC_059297.1, forward strand.
TAATGGGTTCACAAGAATCACCAAAAGTTACCAGACATTTTATGAATGGTGATTTGTCCTCCAGTGACCTCTCTCTTTCTCCCCACCCTCTTCTACATTATCCATCACCAGCCTTCACTTCAGGTATGTGCAAATCAAAATTATAAGAAAAAATTACATTGAAATTTTTGTAAACTTAAGGCAGGTTCATGTGCCAATTAGTGACTGAAATTTTGTTGGTAGAGTTTCCAACTCATCCCTTCTAGTCGGAAAGTGTCACACATAGCGACTGAAAAGTATCGACTAGTTGGTGCCTTGCCAGGAAGTGAATGTAAACAAAAAGCTACCTGCCAAGATGTCTTCCTCCAGTGAAGAAGTGGTGGATGCTCTTCTTTTGACATACCGAAAGAGTCATCACAAAAAAAAAAAAAATACCTGTAGATACATCCCTGGCTAAGTAGAAGGAAAGAAAGGAGTGTCTACCACACTCTAAATTATCCAACATTTCTCATAAAAAAATTGTTAATCTTAAGAAGACTATGCACAACTGTGATCATATTAAATCCTGACAAGTCTTCAATCCTCATCTCCAACAAAACCCAGCATTAAGGCAAACAGTTCTTGTATAGTGATATTTCATCAATGATTTGTGCAATTTTTTTTTTACTCTATGATTAATTTCTGGCATCCAAGATGTTTTCTTTTTCCATCACCAACTCTTAACATCTTCTCTACACCTGGAGACCACATTTTCAAAGCTTACTCCATGACGTCACAATGTAAATAAAGTTGCAAATGGACTAACAAGACCAATATGTTGGTCTTGTTTTGTGACTGGTTTCTCCAGTCGCTTGGCACCGATTTTGATTTGGAAACTCTACTGAAGTGAAATTTCAATCACAAATTGGTATGTGTGAACCTGCCTTTAAGGTTTTGCTAAGATTAAAATGAAATACCTGATTTATAGGTATCTGTAGTCAAAGTTTTATATTCACTCAACCCTCACCTTTTCCGGACTAAATGGTGTATGCACCAATCTGGATAATAAACAAGTCAGGATAATCCAAATAGGTACTTTGTTTTACCAAACATGGATTTTTCACCTTAGACTTTTCCCCAGAAATGCAGTTTTTTTTTTTATTTTGATTTTGATTTCACTAACCAATCAAACCAAAACAAATTTAATCTAAGTTAACCTAACACTAAAGCTAACCTACTATGAGATTCAGAGCTGCTGATACGCTGTTTCTCGCGAATAACTTTATATCAAAGAGTCGGATGAAGATGAAACTTTGCGAGAGTATGTTTTATACCCCTGCCCAATTTTATCCAGAATCCTTTATTGTCTAGCTTCGATTTTAATGTTCTCATAAGAGTAAAATAAGCAGCTGAATCCAGTCGCCTTTCTTGTTGGTGAGGGGTTCAGAAAGTCATGACGTTATATTCTCACGACGTCATGAGGCTCTGCCCACCGGGGTGTGAATGGCGAGTGATTGATGTGGCCAATGACATGCGAACACAGCTTTCTGGCCTTCATCGCTGTCAACAATGGCAAACATGTTGCAACATTGTCCATGTGGTTGCAAGACTGCTTTTGTGTTGAGGCTTGCTACTATGTTCAGAGGAGAGAAGACCCATGGAAAGACATACATAAGTTTGAGTAGGTGAGTAGATAATTAAACCTATTGTTGATGATGGTTTCTCACCGACACACCTATCTGTAACACATCCAGTACCATATATTTCATAGTGTAAGAAGCTGACACGCTATTTAATGTATTTTAAAAATAAAAATTGACTTATAATCCACAATATATGATACTGTTAGATTAATCTCAGTGTTAGATTAACTTAAGAGAAGTTTATTTAGGTTTAAATCATTAGGGAAATCAAATTAGACTAAATTTTGTAGTTACACTTGGCAAACAAAGGAACCATTTGTGTGATGCAGACTTTTTCATTATACAGACCTGTGCCTGCACCACTTAGTCCATAAAAATGAGGGTCGAATGTGTGTGTGTGTGTGTGTGTGTGTGTGTGTGTGTGTGTGTGTGTGTGTGTGTGTATATATATATATATATATATATATATATATATATATATATATATATATATCATTTGATAATCTGGCCATCAGAGCCCAAATGTCCTTATAAGAGAAGAAAACCACTTAGAAAGTGGAAAGGTAACAAAATACCAGGTGCTAACAAAGACAGTGGAATTGAGCCAGCAAGGATGGGACATTTGTCATGCCCATATTTCTGCAGAGAGAGAGAGAGAGAGAGAGAGAGAGAGAGAGAGAGAGAGAGAGAGAGAGAGAGAGAGAGAGAGAGAGAGAGAGAGAGAGAGAGAGAGAGAGAGAGAGAGAGAGAGAGAGAGAGAGAGAGAGAGAGCACTTACCAGCTTAGAGAAGTGGTACTGACAATAACCGCAGTACTTTACATTATCCAGGTAGTTTCCAGCTTCTTCACACAGGAGGCCCATAGACTGAGCACAGGTTACATGGAAGTGCTGCTTACAACCTGACTTGTTGCACTGCATACATGCTCCAATAACAGCTCTGCTTTCTTTGCCACTTTCTTCACAAATGTAGCAAGACTGAGGGGGAAAAAGTTGACGAATGACAATATAAAGCTACAGAGTTTTCTGAATAAAATTATATTAGGAAGCATTAGTTGATAAATACTCCACAAAAAAAAAAAATGGAAGAAATAAAATGTGAACAAAGCTAATATGATAATGCCATTGACAGAATTTTCATTATTCTAAAGGCCCTATCACACTGGCCTATGATACGCGGAACCAGGAACATCCGCTCTAGATAGCTGGAACTTGCCCGGGATTAGCGGAACCAAGTTGGGATGGCTTCATATCCATCCCAATTCTCCATATGCTATCCCAATAGAAAAGTAAACATAATATATGTAATAAAAACCTTTCATTTGAACTAAAAAGAATGTGACTAAATTTTTCATATTGGAATATTAAATAATATTTCATCAATTTAGAAAGGTAATATATATATATATATATATATATATATATATATATATATATATATATATATATATATATATATCATGTCGATAGTTTGGACTTATGGCAACCACCTCTGACTCTATAAGTTGCCGTTGCGCACGTCTCAGCTTTTCTTTTTTTTTTACTTACTTTTCTTTAACAAGAGGAAGTGCAAATGCAGTTCCAGGCCAAAGCACAGGTTGAGGTATAAGTGGCATGGTTTTGTTCTGGTTTATTTTGATTAGGCTTTGTCTTGGTTGGTGGGCCGTTTGCTTGTGTGTGATAGTGTTCCTGGTTTCGTACCAAGAACCATGGCCTGCGTTCCGTGTATCATAGGCCAGTGTGATAGCCAGGGATGTGGAGTCGGATTTTCAAAAGTCCGACTCTGACTCAACTTCATTAAATTTAAATGTTGCGACTCTGACTCCGACTCCAACTCGAGGAAATTTGAAGGTTGCGACTCCAACCCCGACTCCGGTTTTTTTTTTCTTGTTTTTTTTACAGTACAACGATATAATCTATTTTTTCTTACATCAGGGATGGTGGCCAAGGGAAAAGATTAAACAAAAAGCCCGCTAGTTGCCACACCCAAAAAAGATGAAAGTTAAGAGAATCAATACTTATAGCTTTCTTTTTTTTGCCCTTGGATGGCCCTCTTCCCTACATAAAAAAAATTAATAAAATTTTCGAATCCATCCATAATAAAAGTGTACTTGACGATTATATAATTATCATAAATTAATAAAAATTATCTTTATACGTAGTGCTTGATTGGACACATCCTTCACAAAGTCAATTTCTCCCAATTTGTAGGAATCTCCAATCTCCATGAAGTGGAATCTTTACTCGAAAATTTATTACGTAAAGGAGTCAGAGTTGCTCATATTTTTACCGACTCCGACTCCAATTCCGACTCCGACTACGGCCAAAAGTAGCTGACTCTTCAACGCCTCGACTCCGACTCCACATCCCTGGTGATAGCCCCTTTAGGAACTATTCTATAAAATAATTTGGACTTTTTTTCAAATACTGCATTACAATTCTGATAAATAGAAGGCCCTGAAGATGTGAATTCCTCACACATCCATACTCTCACTCCTGTCAGTAGCAATAGGTAAGATGTGAATTCCTCACTCTTTCTCATTTTCACTCCTGTCAGCAACAATAGGTGAGAACAAGGTAGTAAAAAAAAAAAAAAAAAAAAAAAATCCCAAGACTTCAAACCATGTTGCCAATGTATTTTTAGTAGAAGTGATATTCCGTGATGAAAAAAAGACCTTTGGTGTGCAGCCAGCATGTCTATTTGCAATTTTTATTTCTTTTCTGTATCCAATATCAAATATTTGGTGAAATCTACCAATAAGTACTCTTCTCCTGTGTATTAAGACTGAGGAAAAAAGTAGTTAGCAGGCAAATGTTGTGTACTTTGTGGCCACTTTGTTTGTACCTGACACATAAGTGTTGCTGCTTGTATAGGGTTTAATTTTCCTGTGCTCTGTGTTTAGATTATACATGCAGAAACCCACAAAGAATGAGGTAAGACTTGGACTATGCTGACATGGGGGCTATCACTTTCTTTATATACAGCATATACTGTACACCTCATCCTTGCTTTACAGAACACTTAGCAGGGCATTCTTCTTTCCATACAGCATGTACTGTACACTTCATCCCTGCTTTACAATCTGGTTATTTTTCTGAAACCACCCAACTGTATAGTATTGTATTATATAGCAAGCTTACATTTGCTCTCTAATTTCTTTCAATGCATATGATATGTATATATCTGTATACATCCTACTAGAATGGCTATATAAATAGTGGAAATACATGAACCAGTAATAGAGAAAACTATAAAAAGTATGTTCTGTGTAGTCACTCAGCAATTCTTGCCTAAGTTTCTGGGATTTAAGCAACTTGATAGTTCATTCAGCCTAATAGTTAAACAGAAAATCTGAGCACAACCCTAACATTGCAGCAAGCACATGAAGGAAAATTTTGCAAAGCCTGAAACAGATCCTTCAACACAATACAAGGGCAATCATGATAAAGCTGTCTGACAATCAGGTGAGCTTCGTAAGAAAAAACTGACCAAGACAGAGCCAGGATTTATCCTTAATTGAAGACCTCTGACAAAACTTTGTCAAGGGAACACTTCTACAGTCTTGAAGGATTCATTCTTATTCATCACATAAATGACAAATCTTATCTATGTCACAAAGCTGAAAACATTATAATTAACATAAAAGAAAAAACATCTGACATTAACATTGTTAGTTACATTAGCAAAGTCTCTCCTACCTTGTTGAATCTTTCTTGAGGGATGAGCTGCAGCATGATGGGCTCCATGGTAGTGACGTTGCCAAAACGCACCTCAGGGATGTACAGCGCACAGACCACATGTGCCCAACCACCAGAGTCTGTGCGCTTGAGCGCGCCATCTTTACTTGGGCACAGTTCGCATCTCTGTGAAAAAATGCGCCTCCCGCCTGAGTGCTGGGTGAGCGGCCATAGGGTAAGTGTCAGTGGGTGTGGGGTGCCAGGGGGAAGGGATAGGACTTATGGCAGAGTCAAGGAGTGACAGCTGACACTTAATGCTAACATTTATACCAACACTGAAGTAAAAAGTATCCTGAGTTCCACAGTTGGTAACATAAATAATTAAACATGTCCAATATAAGACCATGTATTTAAATAATATCCTTCATCCCTGTGTGGTTATTCACCCACATTTGAGCTAGACCTTCTTGTAGTGAAAATGTATGAATACTGAAAATCACAAACATCTGAATTATACAAATAAAATCAAATAGTTATCTGTACAAAAGCAGAAATAATAAAAATAGGGTAAACACCATAATGTAGTTACCAACTGACAAGTGTCTACACCATAATGTAGTTATTAGAGATGTACCGATGGATCAGTATCGGTATCGGAATCGGCGGTATCGGCCCATCTTTTGGGTATCGGTATCGGCTTATTTTATGCCGATACTTCCGATACCTAAAAGGAATTTACTACTTAGTGATATATTCGATATAAGATATTGATGATACCAAATTAATGTAATATGGCATATTAAGTTTCTGTGGTGATTACCGTATGTCATAGAATACTGTTTTCTGTGGTGATAAGCCACAACCTCTAAATTGGACGTGTATGAAATGCGTATAGGCTGAACTCCGGCATCCTGTCACACGGTCGGTCATGAGTCACCACGCATTCTCACTGTCTCTCAGTCAGACGCTGCTCCTCCACCCACACAAAGTTCACACAGGTGAAAAGCTTATGTTTTTGAACTATAATCTAAGAATGTCAAACTTCAGATATTGAGAATCCAACAAAATGATTTGGTATATATATATATGTATATATATATATATATATATATATATATATATATATATATATATATATATATATATATATATATATATATATATATATATATATATATATATATATATTCTTATTTGATTTATAATTAACAGTGCTAGTGCTAGCCTTTTCCAAGATATCATACTGGAATAGGTGGAAGCTCGAATTATATATGTATATTAATTTTAATGCAAGTTTAATTTTTGAGTTACTTGTGTTAACGTAAGGATGTAAAAATTCCATAACTAAGAAAGTAACGATTCTGTTTTGTAATCATGTGCATTGTGTATAATTTGTTGCATATTAATTATTTAAGATCATAGCAATACACTAGAAACTTAGAATAAACTAAACTTTTTTCTATTTAATTGAAAAGATTAGGTGAAAGCTCATTTTTCTGAATTGGTCTACTAATGTGTAATGAATTAATATCAAAGGATGTCAGATTTAATTAAAGAGAAACATACACAACAAAATGAGTTTCTTTTGCTAATATTTTGTGTCTGTTTTACAATTTTAATAATTTTTGATTGGCAAAATATCGTCAATAAAATTAATAATGAAAATGCACAAGACCAAATGGTCGCTAAAGGAGTAAGAAGTAAGAATTTAAAATAACTGACAAGAATCAGAAGACTGAGAAGATATTCATTCCAATTACTGAGTAATTTACCTTTGCAAATGGCTTCAAAAAGCTTCTAGAATTGCTCCTATTTCACAAACGTTCTCAGAAGGACTTACAGCATCCCCAAAACAAAGCCTTCCATCTGATAACGCTCGCCGTCCACCAACTCATCCTGGTGTCCAGTGCAGTAATCACTATAAGTAGTAGTATCGGTATCGGCCCAATTAGGTGGTATCGGTATTGGAATCGGCCAAAATTTTTGTATCGGTACATCTCTAGTAGTTATCATCTGACATGTTATACAACAAAAAGTAACAATAGACAATATTTGTTAACTCAATTCTTTAAAAGAAAATCAGAACATCTATTCAAGTAACTACATTAAAGTAGTCTTTCATTACTAATTTTAAAACTCCAAAGCTAATCAACCCATATTCAATTATCACAATATGTATATAGATAAAGCTCCATTTATTTCACTTTACCATGCTCCACAGTATAGAAAATGTGTAACTCAAAAATTCTAGTTTCACACCCTATCACATATTCTAAATCTTCTAAAACCTTATTAAATCACTACTTTTATACAAACAGCCAACAAATATATAAATAATTATGGGAGCATTTCTAAAGATTATCAATGTGTTATTCACCACGGTTGTCTGCTGATCACTCAGCCAGCCTTCTCTGTACAGAAAGACCTCAGATCTCATACTGACTGATCTTCGTGACCACACCACTCTCCAAACTCCAGGACAGCAAGGCTACAACCTCTCGAGTTACATCCTGTACCTATTTACGACTAGGTGCTAGGCTATACATTAAGAAGTTCACCCATTTGCCTTGCCGCTCCCGAGACTCGAACCCAGGCCCTCTCGGGCCACATACCACATACCACTATGTGGTATGTGGTGTGTGTGTGTGTGTGTGTGTGTGTGTGTGTGTGTGTGTGTGTGTGTGTGTGTGTGTGTGTGTGTGTGTGTAACTAAACACATTCCTTTCCTGCCTAATAAGGAATTGCTGATGTAAAATCGTCATTTTTCCTTACTCCTATCTTCTTCACCACACTATCTACACAATAAAAAGAAGCAATGAATACACAATCTATCATTCCCCACAAAATGACTAAAAGTTAGCATACATAATATAAATCTCTTTCATTTTGCACAAACTAACTTGGTTCTACTAATCAAAACAATTAATTTCATATACAACAGTAAGACGTTAGTACGTCCTTCTGGCATATTATGAGAATAACTTTAAAAAAATGAAAGGGAGACAAGCATGTGCAAAGAAAAGTAAATACAGTGAATAGGAAATTAAGGTGCAGATTACCTAACAAATAGTAAAGCATCTCAAGCATGCATGAATGGCACCATGAATTATGAATGATGTCTGTTAGAAATCATGTTAATGTAATTACAATGTATATGTGTCACTGTGTAACTCATTTCAGGTAATTAATCCATACATACATACATATTAAGTGAAAACCTTGCCCTCGAGGAAAACTCACCCTTCAGTATGAAACAATATCAGCAACCTTCCTCAGCAACCAGCTTCTCCAAAGAAATTAGTGAGTACAATATTTAAAAGCAATTACAATGAGTCTTTTACATGCTTCTGAAGATAGGAAAGGCTCCCAATGGAAGGCAGTTAGAGAGGTTTCGAACAAGCCTGGAATCCCATAAATTTCAAATAAGCCATAAAGCCTTGAGTCCCATTAAGTCTAACTTCAAAGGGAGAATGGTAATCTTCTAAAGTAACACTATAGTATACCTTCATGCTTTCTATATTCATATTTCATCAACTATCAATAAACTCTTCAAGTTAATCAGAGGCTGAAAACAAATTAATTAAGACACAAACAACTATGGAGGAGAGAATGGATGTTGCTATTGTGTGAAACTAAACGAGATGCACGAAAACCATGGTATATACAATATGACATGTAGTATACTCACTCTATGCTTATTAATAGCAGCAACATAACAAGGATGACAAATGTTATATATACATGTAATATATTAGCCAAGGCTAATTCATTGTCAATTAAATATTTCCAGTTAACAACAAATTAACAAGTAAAATCCAACAAATATCATGTCTGCATGTTTGCTTTTTATTTCTATTTATTTATTTATTACCTTTTTTTAATGTTAGTATGTAATGTATAATACTAATCCATACAGTGTTGGGCTTTGTCAGAGATAGGAGACTTGTTGGGTTGCACTTTTTTCATATACTATTCTTTTTATTTACCACATAAGATGAAGAAAAAAATGTTAAATATCTGTATACATCATTCCCATGCCATGAATGAAAGTGCAGCTATAATACAATTTTAATTCTTGAATTTTTCTCCCTTTTCAGAATTCACAATATCAAAATAAGATGAAAATTTATTCTTACACATTTATAAAACTTTTATTCTCACCTTTACAAACACTTTCCACATTCCTGTTGAACAGGGAGTTTTGTTAAGAACACCCTGAGTTATAAGTCCATCTACCCAAACCCCAAGTAATCTGACTTTGAAAAGATATTAATTTAGTGATTGACAATAACTCAATATGCAATGATACTGCAAAGGACATTATTATTATTAGATCAGCCATATTAGTTCCCCTGGAAATATTTTATGAACCCCTGAAGTTTGTGAACCCCAGGCTGAGAGTGTGTAATAAACAAGTGCTCTTTTACATTACAAATATCTATAAATAAAGAGGAACTGTACATTCAACAAAATGGTTGGATGTGCATGTAGCAAGATCCTCACATCTCGAGGCTTCACAAAGAATAGAAAATACTATGAATTTTTCAGTTCTCCTTTTTGATTACTCTAAAGTCTTGTTTCTGATCTATTATGGTTTACTGATTATAAATTTGAGAGGTAACTTCCCTTACAAGAGAAAGTAACTTATCTATTTATGTGATGATTTCAGCGCACCAAAATATCTATAACCAAAATCTTTATTGCTTTCCAATACTATTACTTTCAATTTAATTTTATCAATATGATACAACATGCATGTTGACAAAGGGATGAAAAAAAATAAAATAAAATAAAAAAATATCCCAACTGAAGTATTCAGTCTATAATAACTCCAAACACTAGATATGAAAATAATTGAAGGTTGTAATACAAAAAAAAAAATAATAATAATATACATACATACTAAACAGTTCCTTATATATATATATATATATATATATATATATATATATATATATATATATATATATATATATATATATATATATATATATATATATATATATATATATATATATATATATATATATATATATATATATATATATATATATATATATATATATATATATATATATATATATATGTACAGATAACTCACGATTTACGGGCTAGATGCGTTCCAAGAGGCATTGCCTGTGTCAAAATTTGCGTAAAATAAACATGTAATTCTCATAAGAAACAATAGATAATAGGGGGGATGCAGGATGTGGTCTAAAAAAAATTGTACAAAAATACTCTATTTGGCTAAATTAACATATTTTTATTATTTACCATTCTAAATACTAGAAGTGTATTTAAAGTAAAGGGAAAAGCAAGAAATAATAAGACAAAACAACAAAACAAAGAGTAAGTAAACACAACACTCACTACATCACTGCCTTCACCACTCACACCATAGTCAGTCACCATCTTCCTTTGAGCTTTACCACTTTATCAAAAATCCACTTATCAAAAATAACCCCACATGCAGAAGAAGATGAAGGACGTTTTGGGGCCATCTTGGTGAATTATAGGCAGATTGAAGAGATTTCGTCTGTACTCAGTGCTGGCAGACTGCAAATGAGGCATGAGAAGAGCGGGAGCTGGATCCAAGATTCTTTAACAATGTCAGAGCAACCTCCTGCCGCGAAATGGCATCCATGAACACTTGGAGACAGTGACGAGGTTGCTATCAGGTCGCTCTCAGATTGCTGGGAACACCACCTCTGGAGGTGGTGTTACTGTCTTATATATGCATTTATGTTCACAAAACATTTCTATTAGCTTTTTACAAACCTTGCCCCCAAGAAAGGATTGTTTTGTAATGCATAAAGTGAAATCTTACATGGAATACCAAAAAGCAGAGATGAGATCGCCACATATGAGGCAGAGACTCGCAATGACTCAGCCGCTTCTTCTTCTTGTGACCCTTTTAGCTTGCATGTTGCTTTCACCGCGATATTTATGTTTCCACTCCTCTATTGCCTGCTATAATGGATATCATATCTTAGTATTCATATATGCTCATGCACAGATAACAGTAGATCTAGATTTGACACGAAAATCGCGCTACAGTAATGTACCCAAAGCCGGAGAAAGGACCTTAAATTTCAAACCTCGAAATCTCAGCTCCTAGCCAACATGAATCTATAAGATCACTGTGAAGCAAGCTAACTGTGTTTAATTCAATGCCTGAAAGCGATATCTAAATCCATACAACCGTGTCATTGTACCGCTCAGTTATACGAGTCAAACGAGAATTTATATAGTACCAGGTGGATGTTTAAATACAACTTTAAGCTTACAGCTGTATTTCAAACACAAAATGCAAATTTTGTATCACTTATAAATTACTTTACATGATTTTGGCTGTCCACTTGCTCATCTCTTTTTCACACCTGTGAGTTTACGCCTCTTGTCATCACTCTGTGACCGTGTGTTACCTCCTGTGGCGACACCAGGTTTGCGCTTGGCGTGGACATCACTGTTGGTGTCTTACTATCCCACTCCTTATATTATGTCACAGATGTTCCACTAGCGTACTCTATATAATTTCATTAACAAAATTGCAACTTCTTTTTTTTTTTAGGAAAACTATTTACAAAGCGCGTAGGCGGGCTTTATTTTATTTTTTTACATCATTAACGCGAAGAAATATATCGCAGTAGTCACTATCAGTCACTGCCTAGGCCTTGTTTCCTACCATTCTTAGTCACTCTTAATCATTCATCGGTTTGTTGCAGTCACGTTAGTAATCAGGTGAGTTTAACACTTAACAGCACTCCACAGTACACTTCCACGTCACAGTGATGTCAATAACATGTCACTGTTCTTCACCAGTGTCACTATCTTTTCCCAAACTGACTATCTATATGGCACCAGATGTCATAACTGCAGTCACTGCCACCAGTTGCACGCGTCTCGGATTACGTCCCAGTTACAGCCTCTCACTCTGCCATTTTGTGTGACCTCTCATTATATTTCACTGTAGTGTTTCACATTGTACGCCTCAAGTCACCACTAGCAGTTCTTCTCCACTGTACCACTGACTTAACTCCACAGTCCGCATACAACACTCGGCGTCACCCTACACACGTCACGGTTGGATACACCACTCACAATGTTAAATCTGTGTGCATTACACCACTCACAATGTTCACTCCTTATTCACCTCACTGTACTTCATTACTCACTGCACAGTGACATCACTAGCGACATAATAACATGCGCATAATAACATTTTCATGTGACCCTCGACACAAGCTCTTCACACTTTCACTGTAAATCCATTGTTGGACAAAACTCTTTCAACAGCATTCACATTTCACTGTTTCATTATTTCTACAGATATGTCAAAATGCCTGAACATGCACATAACAATTATAACCCCTCACTCTTGGCTGCAGCGGTATCCCTAGCACGACTGACTTGAACTGAGTGACTTGAGTGACTGTCCACTGGCTAAACCGTTGGCCATCTTCCTGCTCGCCTGAGATTTTAAAATGACTCATTCGCAGTAGACATGGGTGTATACAACTTGCCACAAATATGTACATAATAATAATAATAATAATAATAATAATAATAATAATAATAATAATGTTTCCTCCAGGTAGAGGTCAGCCGAGCCCTTAATCTGGTGCACCTCACACCCTCCACAAATGCACACGCCTTCCCACTGCTGCGGTATTTAGTAATGATTAGTATTTCCCTAAATAATGCACCTTATATTGTATAAAACTTTACAAAATTATAACTTTAACAGTCAGCTGCCGCGTACTACCAGTCGACCGCTTTGGGTACGTTACTGCAGTGGCGGCGCGGCTCTGCAATGCCGTGTCAAATCCAGATCTACTGTTATCTGTGGCTCATGCTATGAGGATAATCTTGACTCCGTCACTGCAAGTCTCTGCCTCATCTGTGGCTGATCTCATCTCTGCTTTATTTTTTGGTATTCCAAGATTTCACTTTATGCATTACAAAACAATCCTTTCTTGGGGACAAGGTTTGTAAAAAGCTAATAGAAATGTTGTTTTGGGAACATAAATGCATATATAGACAGTAACCTAAGAGCAACCTGATAGCAACCTCGTCACCATCCCTCCAAGTGTTCATGGATGCCATTTTCCAGCAGGAGGTTGCTCTGTCGTTGTTAAAGTTTTTTGGATCCACCTCCTGGCAGCCAATGAGCACTTTTAGGTGGGCTACCAACTTCACCCGCCAACAGCAACGAATCTTTGTGGATGCTATTTTGAGCAGGAGGTTGCTATGGAGGTTGTTAGTACCAATATAGACAACAACCTGCTTCTTGGATCCGGCCCCAGAGCTCCCACCTATCAGCCAGCTGCGGAACTCTCTGGCATGCAGTTTGAAATTGCGTCTGGCACTCAGTTTGAAAATGTGGTTGGGCCAAATCGCGTAAAAGTGAACCGATCGCGCAAATTACATTAATTATAAAATTTTTTGGTTGCGTTACAACAAAAACACGTAAATTAAACAAAAACACGTGTAAATCGAGTTACCTGTATATATGTATGTATGTACGTATGTATGTGTGTATATAAATATATATATATATATATATATATATATATATATATATATATATATATATATATATATATATATATATATATGCAGATTAAAATAGAAAATTAAAATGTAAAGAAAATGTTTCTAAGCCAATCATGTATCCTATCTCCATATCAATCTTTAAGACATTATCATATATAAATGTAAAGTGGGACCTTTATTGTCGAACTTAATTTGTTCCTGAATGTTGTTCAAAAATCAAAAACAATTTTCTCAAAAGAAATCAATGTAAAATGGATCAATCAGTTTTTAGATGTCCATCCTGTCAAGATGGTGCTCCACATCTCCAGCTCAAAATGATCTATCCAGAAAGGATTTACTGAATGAATTTAATAACACAGAACTTTTCAGAAGATTAGATTGTGCAAGTATTCTTGTCACTAATCTAACAAGGGAAGCCTTACAATGACACTGAGAGGAGCACTTACCCACTTATCACCAAAATAAAAGTGATCATAACACAAGGACAGTTTGCTGCTGGATGAAACTGCTGGAAAAATGTAATTGTACAGGAATGATAGCAATGTAGGGTTGAGAGCTACAGGTGGCTAAAATATATAGAAACCAGTAAACAGCAGCTTTTGTTTGTCTTAATATCTAAAATTAACAACTTTGTTCTAGAATTATATATGCCAACCAAAGCAGTTATGAGTTCAAAATTTTCTTCAAAAACTAATTTTCTTGCAAATAGAGGCATTCAGTAACTAAGGTTCCAATGATGTGAAATCATATATTCTGTACCTTTTTCATGAATGGAAAAGGGCAAATGTATCAACATTAAAATGGTAAAAATATTTTAGAAACTGTGCATGTAGCAATAAAGCAAAGCAACAAAACAGGCCTCACCCAACTATTCTCTCAATAACATTATAGGGGGTTAACCAGGTTTCTGTAAATCCTTTCACGTTTTTCAAAAAAAAGAAACTTGTCTAACATTAACACTAATGTGGCAGATGATGAGTACAGCATCCATACAGGTTTGCAAGAGACTGCAAAAAGATTGCCTCTCTATGAAAATAAACTACAACAACCATTACAGAACAGAAAGCATCATGGCCTTGGTTGATCTTCCTTCTATTATGCAACAACCTCTCAGAGTTAGCTGCTACGGTATCTCAGCTGAATGAAGTATGAGAATCACAAAAACGTAAGCCTACCTGAAGCTGGACGTGCTAATACACAGAGCATTACCAACTGCTTAAGGATAACCACATGCACCACATTAATCTTGGTAATGTTGACTATCAACTTAATGAACTCTGATCAACCATTACTTATGACAAATAAACTAATTACCAGAATCATGAATACAAATAAGCAGAGGTGGGAGTTCCGAACAAATGTTCGCGAACCTTTATCCGCGGATTTGTTCGGACCAACAAAATCCCGGATTTGGGTTCGGAGGTTCGGATTCGGACCGACGTCAAAAAAGATTCGGACTTCCGGGTTCGGAACATCTTTTTTTCGCGAATCCAAACCTCCGTATCCCGGGAAAAATTCGAAAAAAACTAAGACGGCCAAACATTGGTTTTCAACTTTTCCGTGGCATACAGATGTGGTGACGCCTATGTTTCTGTAACAACTAGAGACGCCTATGACCATTAGTATTGTGTTTTACTTTATCGCTTCTCTCTATTTCTATTTCAGTAAGGGAGTGTAAGTGTGTGTGTGTGTGTGTGTGTGTGTGTGTGTGTGTGTGTGTGTGTGTGTGTGTGTGTGTGTGTGTGTGTGTGTGTCAAATGACCACTGCTCAAAATGTGCTCGATATGCAAGCCTGTGTCACTGTGTGTAGTAATGCGAAACAAAGACTAGTAGTACTGCCTGGACTGCCCTTCTTTGAACTTGGAAATATACTCGTGGTGTTTAACTCGTTGCTTTATCTATACCACACAGACTCGTCATGTTGTGACTGCAGCTGGTTGCCAGCCAATCAGAACACTTGTTAGTGATGCGCAGCCACCGCGCATGCGCTGGTGACTGTGCATGCACAGTGATTTAGTTAAACAGTGCTACAATAGTCAGACATTCTTCAACCGTTGCACTGACAACACTCTGGAGAGGACACCCAAGGAGGCTAGACTACTCTACTCCCATCACACTCACCGCTGACAATGGATAAGTATGTGACATCCACACCGAGGTCGAGAAACCCAAGCTTTAGGTTTGGAAATGTTTGGAAGGTATCGGAATTAAGGTTTGCTTTGCTATTTCTTAAAGATTCGGAGGTTCGCAGACAAATGTTCAGAATAAATGCTCGCACAAAAATTTTGAAAATCAGGTTCGCTATTCAGAGGTTCGAAACCCAAAACCGGCGAAGATTCGGGTTCGAATTCGAAACCCAAAAAAAGGTTCGCGCGCCCACCTCTGCAAATAAGCCAAGTTATATCGTGTAATGGAAGATGATGCTTACTCTAGTAATCTGCAGAGAGTTGTCAAAAAATGTATGAATGTAGTGTCTCATTTACTCAGCAAAGTTTGAGGGAAGTTTTCCACAATACTGAAATAGAGTCCTAAGCTTGTCTTAAACCTAGAGTCCATCAAAACTAGGAATGGTCTCATATACTAAGTATCCTGCATCAACATATGACATTACTTGGCTAGATCTTAAGTTTCTTTGCATACACCCTCTATTCAAGAAGATTTGCCATCCATACCAGTATCAATCTTATAATAAAAAAAGTGTACATACAATATAAAAACAGTATGCTCAAAAACAATAATGGTACTTACAACTCTTGCAGCACGCTCCTGACTCTCACATTTGCGACAAAACCAGGCTCCTGTTGGTACTGTCACTATACCATAACAGGCTGAAACAAAACAACAATATGAACCAATCACATCACTGAAAAACCTCATTACAATCATTCATATTCAAAACTAAGTATACCCAGCAAATGAAACCATTCAAAAAGTTAATTTCATACCATGACATCCTAGCACTTAATTCTCTCTCTGAAAGCTAGATATTCTTATCTTATTACTGCAAATAACAGTTCAGAAGCAAATTTCAGTAAAGGTATGCAACATTTTAATAATAAAAATAAATTTTCCTTTTTTAAACAAAAAATTAGTTACTTAAAAATTCTCTCTCTCTGATGCCTTGTTCTCATTAATACCATTCCCGAGGATGGGGAATGGCTAAGCCTTTTTACCTCTTCCTTTCCTTCTTGAATATTCAAGCACTCTGCCTTTAACATTTCTTTTACACATGCAATCCTTCACTTTGTCTTTCCTTACAATACCTTCAATATTGTTCACATACTATATACACTTTATTCCTTTTAGCCCTTTTCCATTGCTCCACTGTGCTTACACAGGTGCTCATACCACATCTGTCATGCAGGCTTTCATTGCTTTCACCCATCACGTCAATCCATACGCCTTTCTCCAATAACAGATCTCCATACCACATACTCATGATTGCTTTGACTTATTCCAGAAGCAAATTTCTGACCAATACATTAATGTTAAATACTATTATTCAAAACTCTACTTAAATTCCATAAATATCTATAGATGAAAACATTTCACTTCATTTAATGCTCTCCAGTTAATTTTCCATAGAATAAAGTGGATTTGCACTGAGTTATTAAAAATAGCAAAGAAAGTCATGTGCTAGTTATGAGCTTCTTACCAGCACTTGGGAATATGTCTGGATTTACTAGAACATACTCCTTTGCCACTTAGCTAACAATTGGTTCTCCACAACATATGGTGTGATCTAATTTTCTACTTACTAAGGTTGTCCATGCCATATAGTATTCTGAGATTCTATATATAGATATCAGCAATTATTTTTTTGAACAGGTATTGTAGCTTTTAAAAATTGTGATGTTAAAGAAGTCTTTTAGCCATAATCATTTAAGCAATTCACTAATTTTCATACTGACACATTCTTTCTCTGACTAATACATAGGGGTGGTTCCACAGTATAAGAAACAAATATCTACTAAGAAAATCTGAAGATTATAGCAATGTTCATAATAAGAAAAATAGAGCAAAATGCTTGACAGATACGCTCAAGACATTCTTGTAACCTGCTAAGAAATAATCAAAGATGAAAACACTATGCTCTCTCTCTCTCTCTCTCTCTCTCTCTATATATATATATATATATATATATATATATATATATATATATATATATATATATATATATATATATATATAAATATATATATATATATATATATATATATATATATATATATATATATATATATATATATATATTTTTTTTATATATATATATATATATATATATATATATATATATATATATATATATATATATATATATATATATATATATATATATATATATATATATATACATATATATATATATATACATATATATATATATATATATATATATATATATATATATATATATATATATAGGATGTCTTTCAAAATTATGACATTGTATTTGCATTGACATCTATTTATCCACTACCAAATGGTACAAGAGTGAAGAATCTGAGGACTGGGATATAGAGGCATCCCAAAATTATCTTGGACTTAACCATTTATATGGTGCTAATGTCAAAAGTGAAGTAATCACAACTACATGTCAGGGTTCAATCCCTGGACACAGTGCTTCTCATGGCTACACATCCAGTTCATCTTTGGATTTTTTTTTTTTTTTTTTTCAGTATTTCCTGACATTCTGAATGAAACATGACACAAATCACTACATCCCCAATATTCCTGCAGTAAGAGATTCCTGCATGAATGATCACAGTGGTTCCAGGAACAAGCCTTGCATGAACAAAGGATTATTGCATCTATGCTCAGTATAGCATACCTGATCATTATGGATGATGAACTTCTTGAGTTGGATGTACGTATTTGATTGTTGCAGTTAAAGTGACCCTTTCAGCCCATTAACAGTATTTTCCTATGTCAGTGTTTTTTCAGCAGATTAACAACAATTTTATACCCCAATCTTTCAAAACTCAGCAGTTACATTACACAAGAAATACATGCCCTTCTTCCTCCCATAGCCCCCCAAGAATGCATTGATCAGCTCTCACTTCCAACATTTCTTGTTATTTTTGTTTTGAACTTATTCCTTTCTTTCATTTCCTTAGCATACTCATGGTATGATGTTACCCTATTCTACTGTGAAATGAACAAAGGTTCACACAACACAAATGGCAGATTTTTCTTCCTGGTGTATCCCTTCATGAAAATATCCACTGGCTTCCCAATATCACTTTATGTAAGCAGCCATTTCTCTGACCTACTATTCTGAGCTGTCATTCCCTTCCCTCACCAGCAGTTCTTTTCCTTGACAATTCACATATTACATTGAAATTCTAAATGAAAGACCAAAAATATTTAATTGTGAAAAGACGAACTCTCCTCTTCTTGGTAAATAAATGCCCACCATATCATGTGGCCTCATCCTCAGTGACGAACTACAGAGATACTATGTGTATTAAGTTTTACAGGGCATTGAGCAGATATCAAATCACTATATTATATATCATATCATATTACATCCCATGACATTTTTATTCCTTTCATCTTATGTAATTCCTTGTCAAGTAGGGATTAGGTTTTCAAAAAAATGGTGTGGCAGATGAAATCACAGCTAGTTGACAGTTGAAAGTGAGCTGGTTGTGAAATCAGAAAAGCTACAGAAAGACCACAAATAGCATGGATAAATAGTGCAGAGAACATTAAAAGCTGTGGAGAGAGAGAGAGAGAGAGAGAGAGAGAGAGAGAGAGAGAGAGAGAGAGAGAGAGAGAGAGAGAGAGAGAGAGAGAAACAGCTTCAGTAACTGCCAAACTGCTACTTTAAGGCTGAGTTTTAAATACAAAAATCAATAGTTTAGTGGAAATTAAACAGAAATTACTGATAACCATGTACTATTCCAGGATATGAGGAGCATTCCCAGGCATTCTCCACCTGGATCATTATGAAATGGATTAAGCCATTAGTAAAAAGGACAACCCCTTGTTTGTAGCACATCAGCAATATTTCCCTCTATCTTTCACATCTGCATTGTAAGAGGATTATTATTTATTCAGCAAATATTTTTTATATAAATTTAGAGTATAGTGCAATTAATTCAAAATTTGAGAAACTTTTGTGTATGAGTGAGTATTAGTAGTGTCAGTCTATCTAGGATGGTGACCAAACCAAAGGCAAAGTTGTTTGACACATTGTCACTTCTGACCATGTGCCTTGACCCCACCATTGGTGCAATAACAATGTTGGACAGCAATGCTGCCAGGTGTTATAATGTCTATACAAATGTATTCATAATAGTACCTATATAGCTTATCTAAGAAGCCAAGAAATATGCAGTAATTAAAATAAATATATATTCATATCGTAAATTGCTGGTACATGAGAAAGATATGTTGGACTTTATTTGATTGAGCTGTAAGCAATAGAATTCCTGAAAAGTCCAACAGCCAGACACTACTTTTTTGGGCTGCACAAGACCAATCACCTTGTAGAACAAAGGAGTGAAAGATTCCCTCAATGAGAGAACAATAAAGGAAGCACATAGTATAGAGCTCTAATCCACAAAACACATTCATGTCAGGCAACCATAGGTTTACATGCATACTATTGCCTCACATATATATCTCTGCCTACATCTGTTCACATGTGTGGATCTAAGTCCAAAAATTAGTTCTAGTAGATAGTGAAGAAAATAATAATTAACAACCTCTGGTTATTTAACATTTGGAAGTGATACACAAAGCATTGCACTAACTGTATTTATCTAAGATACAAAAACATTAGAAGTATATACAATTTTCTCCTTTCTTTCTTCATGCACAAAATCAGCATGAGACAGGGTTTGTCAGCAATTATTTTTGATGTGTTGTAACAGATAACTGTCAAAATCACTTGCAGAACAGCAGCCCTGAGGTTGTTTATTGTGTTGTTTCATCGCCTGCCACAGCTATCTAGTAAGTCACCAAACCCATTAGTTTTAACCCTGTTAGCCTGAACTGCTCTTCAGTATTACTCAATACATGTTTAACATAAAATGCAGACAAATTTCTGAATAGAGTAATGAAATACAGATAAAAAGTTACAAAACAAAAACAAAAACAAGGTTTTCCTTAAGCAAGGGCATGCACAAATAATAGGCATAATAATTTTCTTTGTCTAAAGCAAAATACTTATAGTAACAACACTGAGCATCAACCTAAAACATCATGCATTTATACATCTGCACGTCATTGAAGTATTTATCAAATAATTATATCAAGAGATAGTAAATCTATGTGCAATGCCAAACAATGAGGCAATACAGCTGACACGCATTCAGTGCAAAGGTTCAACACATTGCCAGCCTGAACACTGCAAGCCAACTCAGCCCGCCTCCCCGCCACATTGGTCCACTACTGCAACATAACGCCTCTTCTTCAACAACTTTGGCGCCTTAATTCCACCACTTTCAACAGGCTTCAGTAAAAGTTAGTGGACTCTCTAAGGGTATTTTCATGACTCTAGTAATAAATCAACAATGATCTGCATCGTCAAAAGCGAAAAACAACCAATAAAACCCAAGTAATTGTCTCACTGGTCTTTGAAAACTGTCACGATGAAATGACAAAGCTTCTAAGAATAGAGATTTGGGTCACTTCTGCAAACACGGACCATTCCTATACGTAAAGGTGTGACCTAAGGTTACTAGCAGAGCACCAGACACAAGGAGGAGGAGTCATGTGGGTAAATAAAACTACCTTGATGCACGGCGACGTTGCAGCCCTGACCATCGCAGTACACGAGAGGGTTTTCAGTCCAGCCATTTTCGTCCGAGCACACACAGCAGCCCCCCACCATTTCCTTTGGGTCTTCCTGTTTAGGCTTCATGTGTCTAACCCCTTCCAAGACCCACCAGTCATCTTAATACAGGGGCTGCACGTCCGTGGGTCGAGCCGCAACAAAATGGTAGACCCCAAATAAAGTTCCAATTTTCTGACGTACCCCGAGGGGAAAATATATTTCTTATTTTAAAGATTATTATGCCGTATAGTGCATATTTTCACATTAAATTTCAATTAAATTAATATTATAATTCCAACATTAGATACAATTTTCCTTAAAAATTTGAAACTGTGCTTACAAAAGAAATTTAAGAGATTATGCATGACCCTTCAGAATCAATCGCCTCGGGAGGCGCAGCGCTGGTGTGCTTCAAAACAAACTGATGTTTTTTGTGAACGCTGTAACTTTGGGAAGGATATATCAAGAATTTGCTTGCCACATGAAAGTATTCCTGATGCCAGATAGGCACATGATATAACATCGTAGTGGAACAAATAGAGAAAAAAAAAATCAATAAAATCTTTAAAAATCCCTCAGATGAGGATGCAGACGATATATATATATATATATATATATATATATATATATATATATATATATATATATATATATATATATATATATCATGTTTAGCATACATGATTCCAGTCTAGGATAATAGAACAAAGGTCTCCCGCAACCAATAGGACTTAAAATAATTCGCCACAGTGGGTTGGAGCGTCTGGGAAGGACTCCTCTTAACGGGGACTCGCTCTGTGAAAGAAACAAATGGTCACTTTTTCTTCGTCTCGACTATGTGATGTGC
Organism: Portunus trituberculatus; assembly: GCF_017591435.1. Lineage (NCBI taxonomy): Eukaryota > Metazoa > Arthropoda > Malacostraca > Decapoda > Portunidae > Portunus > Portunus trituberculatus. The sequence continues at coordinate 21,396,727 of NC_059297.1, forward strand.
GCGAAGAGTTTAAAGTGATATCGTTTTCGTCCACTCGCAAAACTGTTCACGTCGCTGGAATGAGTAGGTAGTCGTTGCTTGAGAATCCTATGTCTCAACTTGTTTGTGCCCTTTCAAGGACAGAGCTCATACAATGAATCGTGACAACTGCGATATTCCGGATACATATATATATATATATATATATATATATATATATATATATATATATATATATATATATATATATATATATATATATATATATATATATATATATATATATATATATATATATATATATACAATAAGTCCTTTTCACGTCATTGAATGGCGATGTATAAATCAATAGAAAATGACAATAATAATGAAATAAATGAATCAGCTGTTTTTTTTTTTTTTTTTTTTTTTTAGTGGACGCTTTGGTCTCTCTCTCTCTCTCTCTCTCTCTCTCTCTCTCTCTCTCTCTCTCTCTCTCTCTTAAATAAGCGTTAAGCGTGTTCACACAGTCGGAAAACGTCACACATAACGACTGGAAAGTATCGACTAGTTGGCGCCTTAGCGGGAAGTGAGTGTAAACAAACAGCTACCCGCCAAGATGTCTTCCTCCAGTGACGACGCTGAAGCTGTGGTTGCTCTTTTGGCGTTCCAGAAGAGTCAACAGAAAAGAAAATGCCTGTGGATACGTCCCTGGCTAAGTACAAGGAAAGAAAAGAGTGTCTACCACACACTAATCTTAAGAAGACTATGCACAATTACGATCAAATTAAATCCTGACAAGTCTTCAATTCTCACCTCCAACAACACCCTGCATTGAGTAAACAGTTCTTGAGAGTGACAGCTATTTTGTCAAACCACGATTTGCGCAAACTTTTTTCTGGGGTCTCAGACGTGTTCCCTCACCAACTCTAATATCTTCTCTACACCTGGAGACCACATTTTCAAAGCTTAGTTCGTGACGTCACAACGTAAATAAAGTCGCAAATCGACTGAACAAGACCAACATGTTGATCTTATTTTGCGACTGATTTATCCACCGATATTCAGTCGGAAACTCTACAGACTTGCAATTGCAGTCACAAATTGGCACATGTGAACCCTCTTTTAAGCAAATCGAAGTTCTATGAGATAGTTGCCACTCTGCAAGAACGGTTTCCCTCAACGCAGGGTGTTGTTAGGGGTGAGAATTGAATACTAGTGATGATCTAATTTGATCGTCACCGGAGGAGAACATCTTGTTGGATGGCTATTTGTCTATAATAAATCGTCTAGTTTAACCATCCATCACAGTTATATCATATGTCTTATGTACTTGATTATGATTAAAAAAGGATCAATAGATTTGTGGTCATACTTAAGGTGAGCCTGGGAGAGATAGTATATACGCGGAATCAAACGTTTCGGTTACTCCCATCAGGCTGCAGTGGAAGCTGTTGGGAACATGAGTAATTGAGGATAGAAAATGATTGTACAGATCAGCATTTGTTATACCAGATCGATGAAAGAGTAATACTTAAAGTGTAGGACGTAAAATTGAGCAGAGAGAGAGAGAGAGAGAGAGAGAGAGAGAGAGAGAGAGAGGAATTATCTAATAGAGAGAGAGAGAGAGAGAGAGAGAGAGAGAGAGAGAGAGAGAGAGAGAGAGAGGGGGGGAATTGTTTTTATCAATTTGTTGAGTCTGTGAAGAGATATTTACATACGTCACAGTCTGCAACCAACAAAGTGAAGGACTAGCTGATACTATGGGTATGTACTGTAGTACTTATCTTGAATTAATTCTTACTCGTCTTCATCTACCCATCAATTCATGTACTGTGAGCTCATTTTCAGAATATTTTGTGTACATAACTTATTTTGAATGATTGTTGTTCGGATCTTTCAATTTGCTTTATTTATTATTTTTTCCGTAACTTACCCTGATAATCTGTAATCACTACCTTTTTTTCTGCTGCTTTTTCATTCTTCCCACTGAAAAAAAGTCGTCACTACTCATCACTTTATAATGAAACCGTTTTCAAGCAAGCAGTTGCTATGAAAATAGCATTAGTAAAGTGGACAGCTATAGGTTTAGCCAAGAAAGGTTGGGACTTCAGTTTGTGTAGGTCAATGCATCTTAGCCTCGAGGCGGCAAGACTACTTCAACACTTCATGGATTAATTTTCAACTATTAAACTACATAATGTACCTAGCATCACGTATCACCTTGCGTACATCTGGGTTTATCAATGAAATGCTACATGTTTCAAAGCGTAAATGGCAACCTAATCAACGCGTTACGAGCAGTCACATGGCATCCAGCTTTGCATAAATCATATCGAAGAAGCCTCATTACAACCTTGTTGTATTTATATTTCGGGCAAATGTTGAACAAATCATCAAGTCAATAAAGATAATGTGATTGTGAAAACCAACCTACGATAGTTTATACTGATGCAAAAAAATTATTAAGGATTATAGACATTTCTTCATCATTCTTCTTTGGCTACGAATGAAGACCATTTTAGCATTTGCATGACTGAATTTATTTGACAAGATTGCCTTTACATGTTCCAGCTACGTATTCTTGGATTCCATGTTGCTTTTTATTAGTTTATTGATTTCGCGCAGCGCATTCTGTCTAGTTCAAATTTGTTATCTTCATTCTGTAGTAATAAATTTTATCTATCATATTTTCATTACAACTGTTAGTCACAAATATAAATCAAACTTGGGGTTATAGAAAACATTCAACTGTTTTAATAAAAAAGAAAAAGAATAGCATGACATTATGGTCTACCAATGGAACTGAGGGTTGTATCCCAGAACCAAACCAGTCGTAATTGCCTTGCCGTGCTTTCTCCTTTCTGTGTGAAACCACAAGAGACACATGTTCCATTATTCCATTTTCCACTTCAACGATAGCACTGGCGAAACTCAACTCTCCTCTACTTTCTCCTAACAGCTGTCCTCTGGAGTGAAGACGAAGAAATAATCTTTTTACCGCTTCCATGCAAGGATGTGCTCACACAAACATACTAGCCAGAAAATATCAAACTACTACATGGCTCAGGTAAAATATTTTGATGTTACGTCTTTCCACATGCTCTATAGATAAAGAAAAAATAATGTAATATTCAAATTATTACCTGATGAAGAAAGAAAATAAAACGAGACGATAATTTATTTTACATCATATTATGTCGATCTATGGGCAGTACTGATGGATCTTTACCCTGACAGTACTAAATTTTTGTTAAGATACCACTAGAGTTGTTAAAACACACAATAAATAAACAAATAGGTAAATAAAATGCTCAATAACTTCTATTAGGTTACATAAAAAAAAAAAAACATGGTTAGGGTATAGGTACCTACTCCTTAGCTTTACATACAATCCAGTCACAGCGCACTTGTCCGATTCTACATATAGCCAGGGCCAACTGAAGGGAACATCTAACATTAGTTGTTATGGAGCTGCTCCTAGAGAAGGCGTACGGCAAAACAAAGTAATAGTCTTGTGAACCAGGACTGTCCCCTAACAACCTCATGATGCAACGTGTATAGTAGACGAAGACGGCGTGATGACGCAACAATGACAAAAGTCTTAATACATGTTCTCTAGTATCTAATTAACATTTCTCTCTCAAGGACAACGCTTATTTATTTATTTTTCTTTTATTATTTATTAATGGTGTATATGGGCAGAAATCTTTCTCTAATGCATATATGATTGAAAGTGATAGTTAATTGAACATTGATTATTTTCCTTAAGATATTGTCCTTATATCTTATGATAATCTTATATTCTTTTTTAACTGTCTGTATGACTACGCCGAATCTAGTCATGTTCACTAGATCTAGTGGCCTTCGAAACGTCCACAATAAATACTTCAATAATATGTCTACTGACATTATACTATGTCTACAACTGTACATATATATATATATATATATATATATATATATATATATATATATATATATATATATATATATATATATATATATATATATATATATATATATATATATATATATATATATATATATATATATATATATATATATATATGTGTGTGTGTGTGTGTGTGTGTGTGTGTGTGTGTGTGTGTGTGTGTGTGTGTGTGTGTGTGTGTGTGTGTGTAATTATAGTGGTAATTGAGCAAGATTCAACAGGTTCTCGTGGAAGTTCCTGATGTTTGCAGGGGTCTTTTTTATGATTCTAATGTTAGTTCATCTAGGAATCTGCAATCTTTCATGTAGATTATAATATTATGATCCTAGTAAAAGTTCATCAACAATTTTGCACTTTTAAAAGACTCAGACTCTAATTGGAAGTATAGGGATTTTCGAGGGTGTTTTCGTAGTCATAATAATAATTCAACAAGGATTCTGCAATTTATATAGACAATGGTGAAAGTTATTTGAATTTTCGTTTTCACGATTTTAGTGATATTCAAGAATGCTACATTATTAGTAGGAAAATCATTCATGAAAATGCTATTTATCACGTCTGTGACATTATAAACTGTAAAAAAGTAGTGCTTTTGAGACCTTAAGCTTAAAATGTTTCTAAATACTATAATGATTTCACTGGTCTGCGATGTTTTCAAGGTCTAACATATAATACCTGATTTTAGACCAGTTTTTTGCACTGAATCCAAAAATCATGCTCATTTTACTCAATCACATCAGGTTAATGAAATATTAGCACATTAAAAATATCCTAAATTCCGATCTATTTCTAGGTGAATAAAACGCAATATTGAAAATATTACACTGATTTATTCACAGAAGGCTTACAAAATATTTTGAATAGATATCAAGAAGAGTATAATGAACTAAGGAAGCTACTCATGGATGAATGGTCTCTTCAGGGGCTTCCGTTTGTGCTGAGCAGACTGCGCATCCCTCTTTAGGCACCAGCAGTAGTCGGCCAGAAAGTTGACATCCAATCGGCCTTGATAGCGTTCCTCCATAACTCTGATATATTGGTGAAAGCACTCACCCTGTTCTTCACTGAAGTCTCCACACTTTTCTGGAAAATAGTCCAGATGAGACCAGAGGAAATGCATTTTCACTGACATGCGCGCACCAAGTTAGCGGAAATTCTCCATTAACTCATCAACCACCTTCTGATACTGGGAACTTCTGTGATTGGCAAGGAAGTTTGCAATGACTGACTTAATGGGCCTGTCACACCTTAACGTTTTAGAGAACGTATGGCTAGCGTATGGAAAACGGTGGCACACGGTCAGCATACGCTTGAATAAGTTATGGGTACGCTGCTCCATCGTTAGGGTACGTTGAAGTACGGTGGCGTACGGTGCCGTACGTCGTCGTACGCAGGGACAGCGAGAAGTTTTTGAGCATGCACAAAATTCTCGACGTATGCCAGCGTGTGGCCAGTACGTTATGCATACGCTGGGGATAAGTTAAAGGCACGTTAGGCGATCGTTATCATTCGTTCTCTGATCGTTCCTCACGCGTTGTATTCTTGGCTCTCTTTTTCATATCATGTGGTTGTAGAGTAGAGGTCGATGCAGCAGAGGATGCGGTGGAGCCTGCAGGAGGCATCTCTTCGCGGTGGCGAAGATGAGTCACGCCCATCTCTATCACCCAAGACGTCCGAGACTAGAGGTGAAGGTGACAGTGTGGGTGTCTTGCGACCACGGCCGCGGCCCCGTGCTGGTTTCTTGGTCGGTGACCTCTTGCCCATGGCTGGTATAGTTGTGACACGATAGTCCTTGCAGCAACCTTTTTATGCAGTTGACATGCGTCACGTGATCGAGGGACGTACGATACTCGATTGTTACGCGTATGCTACTCGATCGTTACCTGTTAGTTCGTTCCTCACACGTTCCTCACGCGCTGAGTACGTTCCCCGATCGTTGTCTTATACGCTCTGCATATGTCGACAAACGAAGAGTTCAGCGTACGCCACCGTTTAACATGTTTACCATACGCTAGCCATACGTTCTCTAAAACGTTAAGGTGTGACAGGCCCTTAAGGGACAAATAGGCAAAAAGGTCAGCAGGATTCAGTGCATCATCAAAACTAGTATCCTTGATGAGTTCCCTTATTTGAGGACCATCAAATATTCCTGCCTTAATTTTCTCCATGCTTTTTCGTTGAAATTTCTGATATAAGAAAGCAAATCCTCCACCTTCCCTGTCCAATGCCTTTACAAAGTTGTTCATTAGACCGAGTTTGATGTGGAGGGGTGGAAGCAATATCTTGCTCGGTTCAACCAAAGGGTGGGACAAAACGTTGTGTGACCCAGGTTTTAATCCTTGTCTTGATGGCCACTCTTGTCTGACATAATGCTGGTCATCAACACGGCTATCCCATAAGCACAGAAAGCATGGATACTTTGTGTAACCACCTTGAAGTCCTAGGATGAGTCCAACAACTTTAGGATCTCCACAGATCAACCATTTATGTTTCATTTCAACTGAGTGCCCAACAGGGATCGATGAAAACTTGTTTGCGATATTTAGAAGAACTGCTTTGAGACTTCTGTTAGATGAATCAATGAAGTCTCCATTCCATAGCATCATACTTCAGACCAAGTAATTCAATCAGGTCAGCAATATTGCTACAGTAAACCAGTGAAGATGCTTCATCAAACATGAAAAAATTTCTAAATTCTCTCGCGGTCCTGACATCAATAGAATGTTGTTCCTGGCGCCAGTAGACGTTTCTCTCGAAAACGAGAACCCAATCGCTGGGCAGACTCCTTCGAAAGGTTCAGGTCTCATGTCAGGTCATTGAGTTCGGCTTGGGTCAAACGCACCGGTTGGTCGTCGTCTTCCGGCCTGTATTAATCACACTTAGCTGTATCAATCATGTCACTAGATTCGGAATCAGAACTAGATTCCATGGTGACATTTGGCGCAGAAACAGGAAGATCGGGGACATGGGGGACTGGCTTTATGGCAGAAGGAACATCAGGGTATTGAACATGGTGCTTGTTCTTGCGATTGATGCCTTTTAGATTTGTCATGCAAAAGTAGCAGTCGGTAACATGATCTTTCCCTTCCCTCCTCACCATTGGGACACCAAATGGCATACTCTTCCTTTTCTTGTTCCTCCAATCCCGTAAGTTCTCTACACATGTTTTGCAATAGATATTTTGACTCCAAAGTAAGCGTGATATGCCTTCTTCACAAAATCAGTGATTTTTGCTTGACGGTCTGGAAGAATAACATGTCCGCAGATGTAACAAAATCTATTAGGATGTTTTTTTACACTTCCAATCCATTTTTATAGACCTAAAAACGGAAATGAAAATATTTATTAAAGGTTACCCACTACCTGGTTTTGCAAAAGCAAAGCCCATAAACGCTTGGATTGCAATATTTTAGAAAAATATGCTGGAAAAGAAGTTGACTGTATCTTAGAAACCGGACCTGACCCGGGAAAATAAACTGTATTTTTTAATTCAGCATGCAAAAATGGTCATAAATCAGTTGGAAAACCATTGACCTTTTAAAAAAGTGTTGAAACGCAGACCAGTGTTTTCAATGAGTAGATGACAAGATGTAATCTGTTAAACCACTTATATTTCCTTTCATTGTTTAAGGATGATGGAACAATATTTGTGTATATTTATACTATTATTTATTTGTAACATGTCAAAACGTTTGGAGGGAGGTGAGCAAGAATGAGAGGAGTAAGGGAACACGTGATAAAAATACGCGATAACAAGATAACATGATATCAACTCAGTGCAGGCAGAAGACATTGGCTCACGTGTGACGAAACAATGTAGCTCTGATAACGATGAGTTGTGACTTTCATATTTGTTCATAGGTTGGCAAGGTCAGTGATGTGCACTCCTAAATGACGCACTTGATTCTAACGCAAGGAAAGTAATAATGCATGGATAAAAAAAAAAATCTAAGTGTGTTATTATGAAACAGGGCTATTACTTACGAAATGGAATTTAGTTTAGATATGTTAGAGGATGGTAAAGGTAGGTTTACACTTACGGCGTTTTGTGTCACGGTATGTCACGGCGACACACCGTGACCACGCCGCGGCCGAAAGGTCTATTTTTTGGCATCGCCGCGACACTGTGCGCGACACACTGTGACACAGTGGCACGGCGAGGTCACGGAGTGTCACAGCGCGTCACGGCGGGGTGGAGCAGCGAGCCACGGTTGATGTCGCGGTGAAGCAAGGTGAGGGCGCGGTGGGGCACTCACACACCTGTGTCACCTGTGACACCTCGTGACATGACTGTGTCACCTCGTGCCAAAGCGTGCATATCTTGACATATCGTAACAATTGGTAGCATGGGGTATATATAGAGGTCACGGGCTGGTACTGTAGGCATTTTTCGACTGACACCCATCATGGACAGAGCTAGAGAAGACGTGGGGACCAGCCTGTTCGTGTTAATTACCGCTATGTGGCTGATCAACAGAAGGAGACGCAGACATCTACAGCATCAGCAACCTGTTGCAAGACCAAGTCGAAGAGTGAGGAGAATGTGGTTTCGGCAATGGCTGTGCAGGAGACAGATGTTTGGAGAGTACGAACAACTGCTACAGGAGTTGCACAGAGAAGACCGCAAGGGCTACAAAAATTACCTCAGGATCGAACCAGGATTGTTTAGAGAGATGGTCGACCGAGTTACGCCAGTACTAGCCAAGATGAAAAAAAAAAAAAAAATGAGGGCCCCTTACCTGTTGGTTTGAAGTTGGCAGTCACCCTGCGATACCTGGCAACGGGAAACTCGTACGCAAGTTTGATGTACAATTTTCGAGTCTCAAAAAGCGCCATCTGCCTGTTCATACCGAAAGTGTGCCAGGCCCTGATCGACGCGTATGGAGGTGAATTTCTGAAGTGCCCCAAAACTTCGGACGAGTGGAAGAATGTCGCTGAAGGCTTCGCAAGGAAATGGAACTACTTCAACTGTGTGGGTGCACTGGACGGCAAGCACGTCGCAATGAGGAAGCCCAACAATGCCGGCTCCCTATTTTTCAACTATAAGAAGTTTCACAGCATTGTGTTGATGGCCCTAGCTGATTCAAACTACAAGTTCCTGTACGTGGATGTCGGAGCAGAGGGAGGTGCTGGCGACGGAGGAACGTGGCAGAAATGCAACCTGCATGACGCCATCAACAAGAACTACATCACATTCCCTGACAACACACCACTTCCCAATGCTACTACTCCAATCCCGTACCATATTGTAGGGGATGATGCGTTCGCCTTCAAGCCATTCCTGATGAAACCATACTCCCACCAATCACAAGTTTACGAGGAGAGGATCTTCAGCTACAGGTTGTCCCGTGCCCGTCGTGTGGTGGAAAACACCTTCGGTCTCCTCCAGATGCGCTTCAGAGTGTTCGGCACCACCATGCAACAAAGGCCATCAGTGGTGAAGCTCATCACAATGTGTGGTTGTGTGTTGCACAACCTCATCCTCGACCGCTACTCGTATGCACTTGGCGATGTGGACGATGTGGACCTGGCGCGTGGAGGGAAGATGATGGTGGGCTTGAACTACAACCTGGTACCTGCAAGCGTGGAGGAGTGGTGTATCCAAGAAAATCTGATGGTGTACCTGCTTGTATTATATTCTTGAGTTTTATAATGATTGATTTGAATGGAATACGAATGATCCAGAATTTAACTTAAAACATAATATATGAACATTGGAAATAAAACTATGCGATGTTAATAAAAAATATGATATATATTATGAAGTATAAACTATGGTGAGATTATAAAAATGTAAAATATGGTATGATCAATGGAAATAAAGGTATGTAATAATAAAACAACATAAAAGATGAAATGAAATATAACACACTGCTATATTGAGAACAGACATAAAAATAAAAGGAAAGGAAAAATTGATATTCTTAATTTCTTCTCATTTAATCAGATTCAAGTTAATTGGCATAAACCGATTAATCACTTGGCTAAATCCCAGCCGGGCCACTAGGCGGATTATGGTCTCAGACGAATCTGTATTTACCCAATAATAACTTTTTAATCTTTACCTATTTATGGCTATTAACACATGAACAAACATTTAAAGTCTTTACACATACTGTTGTCCAAGATGTATGGCTATATTTTTTTATGTTTCTTATTTGTTTCCTTTTTACCGTATTTATATATGTGCTGTTATTATACACTATTTATATCTCATTTCATTTTTTCTGCACTTTAATTTTATCTCTTTTTGACTGCTGTATTACCAAATGTTTCATTACATTTCTTTTTTCAATGTCAAATACGTTTCATCTATCAGTTTGACTGATATTTTTTACAAGATGTTTTCATTTTGTTTATCTTTGGTTTTATTATTTAATTTTCAAGTTCTCATTTTCTACAACTACATTTTCATGCAAGGTAGGTATATAAAATACATGGTACGATTTTTTACATTTTTTTCTATTTTTATAGAATTTATATTTGTATAATGATGACATTTACAATTTTAGTATGTAGAGACTAGTCGTCGTCCTCATCACTGTTAACTGGTCTGGTCACCTTGGGTGTCTCCAGGACAGACTTGGAGGAGGAGATACTGACGACGCTGGGAGAGGTGGTGACGGAGGGTATCATCATGTCCAGCGAGACAGGAAATCTGGAGGAGGGCGAAGGGGTGGTAGTCACAGCTACTGCAGGAGCTGAAGCTGTGCCAGGAGGTGGACCAGCAGGAGACGGGATTGCAAAGTACTCTGACGATACTGGTGTTGCCCTGGCCGGAGTCGGTATTTGCTGCTGTGGTGTTGACATCACACTATGTACAAGCTGATAGGGCTGTTGTGGTGTCTGGTATTGCTGCTGTGGTGGCTGGTAGTGCTGCTGTGGTGGCTAGTAGAGCTGCTGTGGTGGATGGTAGGGCTGCTGTGGTGGCTGGTAGGGCTGCTGTGGTGGCTGTTACTGCTGCTGTGGTGGCTGGTACTGCTGCTGGGGAGGCTGTGCGGGCTGCTGTGGTGTGGAGTGTCGAGGCAGTACCTTGTCACCGTCGATTTTGCCTTCTCCAACCTCATCACCAGGCTCCTCCTCCACGAGTGACACTAACGCCAGGATCTGGGGAAACAGCACTTTGTAATTCCTGCGCGCCACTTTACGAAGCCTGGAGCAGAGGTACGTGGCGAAGTCCTGAATTTCAGCCTCCACCCCTGTCGTTTCCTCCTCTCCATGATCTTCTTGGCTTCATTCAGAAGATCTTTGATGGTGGTGTCGTCATCTTCAGGTACATTTGAGAGTGTTGTGTCCTCTGTTCCCGTTCTCTTCCGTTTCACCATTCCCAGGTTCCTCCGTCGGATGAGAGAATGGACCGAATGACCTGACTCAGAAGACGACGACCTGTGTGACGGCGTAGGGAGAATCGGTCGCTGGATTGTGTAAGTTCGTGGGCTATGTGCCCTCCGAGGAAGCCCCAGGTCGCCATCACCTCCTCCTCCCTTGGTGTAAATCTTCGTGCAGCGGATCCACTCTTGTTAGCTTTCCTTTCAATCTTTGCCAAAATCAGTCCTCCTCATTTCGAAGAACTTCTTCACTTGCTGAAACAAACAGTCAGGGAATGTCTCCGCCACCTCTTTAGAAACTAACTGATAATAATGGTGGTGGTGGTGATGGTGGTTATAGTGACGAATGAGATTATATAACAAGACTGAATGGCCTTTTCCCTATCACTCTCATTACTACCGCAGTTACCTACGCAGTCACTTCCTTGCTTATATTCACGGCCTTACCAATCGTTTTGCTGTTTTACCTTTTCTACTTTCAATGAACTCCAGTAATGAATATATATATATATATATATATATATATATATATATATATATATATATATATATATATATATATATATATATATATATATATATATATATATATATATATATATATATATATATATATATATATATATATATATATATATATATATATATATATATATATATATATATATATATATATATATATATATATATATATATATATATATATATATATATATCAAGTAATGGCTTAACATGTACCGTAAGAGTATTCTGCATCGTTTCTTTGAAAAAATACATAAGAACTCGCATAACCATTATTGATGCCTTTAGAATAGTTGTTATGAGAGAACAAAAGCCTTTTAAGATACGGGGTTCAAGCCACAGTGTTCAAAAAGGTCTTCAGGCCCTCTCACTTCACAGTGGTAGAAAGTTGCTAAGGAGAGAGGCATCGGCGCACTGTGATGACAACATTCGTAATTGGCAGAAATCTTCTGTCGGAATTTAAAGGGGAGGGTTTCGGCTCTATGACCTCACTGCGAACTTCCTTCCGTGTGACCCATTGTGCTTCCCCTATATCTACTTCGTCACTACTTACTTTCACCTCTCACCGCCCTATTCTCCTAAAACCCTTATTGCGCAACCAGTTTCCTTAAGGCTCGAAGTCTCAACTTTCTCTCTCTTGTATTCGTCATAGTTGTTATTGCTGCTGCTGTTGTTGTTGTTGTTGTTGTTGTTGTTGTTGTTGTTGTTGTAGCATTCCTTTAATCCATCATTCAATACATGGCTGTTCAATGTTTGCCATATTCCTTCACTCTATTATTCAGTTTTTGGTTGTCCTTTTGACTTTGTTCCTTCATTTCAACCAACCTAATGTTGTTCGTTTATTGCCTATAGCATTCCTTCAGTCTGTCACTCAATTTATGGTTGTTGATTGTTGTGAACCGGTCGCGTTATCTCACCTGTCCAGTCACTGTATACAACAGGTCACAAAAACAAACCACCATCCAGCCTTCCAAGAAATCCTAAACCTCTATAGAGACTGCAGATTTTATATGCTTTGGATATATATATATATATATATATATATATATATATATATATATATATATATATATATATATATATATATATATATATATATATATATATATATATATATATATATATATATATATATATATATATATATATATATATATATATATATATATATATATATATATATATATATATATATCTTCTGTCTATCTATCTTCATGTAAAAGGGGCATCAGCCAAGGACAACAATTAGAATAATCGAAAATCTAAGGATAAGTGCCTTAAAACCTCTCGATTGAAAGAATTTAAGTCATAGGAAGGTGAAAATACAGAGAGAGCCAGGGAGTTTCAGAGTTTACCTGAGAAAGTGATAAATGACTCGGAATACAGGTTAACTTTACGGTAGAGAGGTGGACATAAGAGGAATGAGAGAAAGAAGAAAGTCTTGTGCAGTGAAGCCGTGGGAAGAGGGGAAGTATGCAGTTAACAAGATCAGAAGAGCAGTTGGCATGAAAATATTGGTTGAAGACAGCAAGAGATGCAAAATTGCGGCGATGAGAAAGAGGCTGAAGACAGTCGGTCAGAGGAGAGGAAATGATAAGACAAAAAGTTTTCGATTCCAGCCCTTATGAAAATGCGGTATGAGTGGAACTTCTCCACAAAACATGTGAAGCATACCCTATACATGGACGGATAAGGCCTCTCTATATATATGTGCACCGTTAACAGCTGTGGCGGGGAAGTGGTGGCTGGGCAGCTGAGTAAAACATACCGAAATCTCTGCACGCTTAACTTCATAAAATCTCTCTGTATGCAATATTGTTTAACATTTAGATATAGGAAAAATTTAATGTTAATTCCACATTTGTTCACATCTGTCTCTTGCACATGTCCAAATTTCTAAGTATTCATGTCCACGACCAATTCTGTCCTTAACCTACTGTAAATTATTCCTATTTTCTGGATGTTCTAAATTAAATAAACAAGAAAATAATAATACGACATTTATCTGAAGTTATGATAGCCTCTTTCTCTCACCATCATTTTCTTTTCAATCTTACCAAACTAACATTCTAAATTTATTGTGCTTTTCCTTAATTTCTGCAACGAATACGTTCTCATCACAGTGTTTTCTCTTTTCCCTCTACGAATCAAGTTTACGTGCCTCTCATTTGTCTCTTGATCTCTGCTACAATGCCTTCTTCGAACAATCACTAGTCTTTCTCTTTTCTCACCACTTATACCTTGAGTTAGTAATAAATGGATCTTGAAATGCTTTCCTTTCCCTCTCGCAACTTTTCTTTCATTGAAGTATTGTTTAATTCTTTTTGTTACTCTGTGTGTGTGTGTGTGTGTGTGTGTGTGTGTGTGTGTGTGTGTGTGTGTGTGTGTGTGTGTCTCTCTCTCTCTCTCTCTCTCTCTCTCTCTCTCTCTCTCTCTCTCTCTCTCTCTCTCTCTCTCTCTCTCTCTCTCTCTCTCTCTCTCTCTCTCTCTCTCTCTCTCTCGTGTTGTCGTTGTCTTCTTGTCGTCTTCTAAGCTAAGAAAAAAAAAAAGATGACTGGATTTTCCAGTTATGATATAGTTAAGAAGTTTGGGACGAGACAGAGAGAAGACAGTCGAGGAAGCAAGGAAGGCTGGGGAGTGAACTCGTTGCTTCCTTCTGTTATTTGGCAAGCAGCGGTGGTGATGGTGCAATCCAATGACAGACACACGCAATGGCAGGTATATGCGAGTATACGACAGTTCCCTCCCGCTATTACCTATTACCATATATACGAGAGTGATGAAAGACAGCTTACTTTCTCCTAAGGCGGTCAGCGGTGAGCAGTGAAGGTGGTGGCAATACATGCACTGAGCGATGGGAACACGAATTAACTTGCTAATCAGGGTTCTCTCTCTCTCTCTCTCTCTCTCTCTCTCTCTCTGCGGTAATTTTTTTGGTTAAACATTTTTCTAACAGGTAAAGAGGTTGTGATTTTTAACTTCTTTATATGTAACTGTATTTATTGACCGATCTTACCCCTCCCACCTCTCTCCCTCTCCCTCTCTCTCTCTCTCTCTCTCTCTCTCTCTCTCTCTCTCTCTCTGCAAGGTCTTGTTCCTCCTATCCTCCTTGTTCCTCTTAATGCTGCCCACTGCCTAAATGTCACAAAGGCTTTACACCGCTACGTGCAATATTATCTCAGCCATCAGCGTGGTGACGTAACTGACGGAACTCACTGACATCTAAGGTTGTAATGGGAAAAATATGAGGGTATTTCACAAGATCAGCATGGGATTGATACGCTGAAACTTTTCGTTATTATTATTGTTTTCCTAGCGCAGGAGGGATAAAAAGTGTAATCAGCGTAGTTTTTAGCTTTATCTGTTGAGGAGCTTGGTGTTTCAGTCGTTAAGGAATGATAATCTGCATCCTTCCTCTGTAGCATTTTCAAGTAACGGGTGTGTACAGTACCTATGTGTATATTGCTTTACCATAAATAGTTTCTTAGTACTAATTTTCTTTCTTTCTCTCATGTGTCCATTATTGTTGTTACCTACACGACTCTCATTGTTACTCGTGTTGCTGTTGTTGCTGGTTTTACGACGATGTTGCTGCTGTTGTTGCTTTTGCTGCGGCTGCTGCTGCTACTACTACTACTACTACTACTACTACTACTACTACTACTACTACTACTACTACTACTACTTCTGTTTCTACTACAACTGTAGTTTTTATTTTTATTGCTGGTGCTGTTTCTACATTTTACTGGAACCACTTCCTGTTTGTATATCTTCTATTGTTATTTTCTTTATTCATGCATAGAGAGTTTAGAAAGTGCACAGTTTCTTATCAAAATAATCGAGAAGTCGGCCTCTCTCTCTCTCTCTCTCTCTCTCTCTCTCTCTCTCTCTCTCTCTCGTGGCCTCGCAATATATCCCACGTCAGGAAAATCATACTGTGCAAGAAGTGGCGAGACAAAGAAAAAACAGATACATATATGTTAATAATTTCCTCTCTAGCGGAGGTGAGGAGGCTTGAATAAAACACCACCTTTCTACAAACAGGAAATAAAGGAGTGGGCGCTGCGTCCTTCGTGCCCTGCTTGGCTGAGGCGTGCCAGAGTATGTGCGAGAAAGTAATAATAATTAAACTACCCGTCTGTGTACCTGTCTGTTTAGTTATCTATCAGTCTATTAATAAATCAATTAATCTATCTATTCACCAATCTATTTCTTGTGCATTTGTTTGTTAGTCTGCGTGTTTACCATTCTACTAACCTACTTGAACTATCTGCATATACCTATTCATCTTTCGATATATCTTTCTCTTAGTTTGTTCATCTTCTACGCATTAGTAGTGTGAGCATTAATAGTAATGGTGGTGACAGAGATAGCGGTGGGGGTGGTCTGTCCTTCACGCACCGGGACGCCCAAAAAATCGTGTGGTGCTTCTTGTGTGGTTCACAGTAATAGTGCCTATTTGCAACCCGTGTAGGTGGCGAAGGGGGGATGAAGCTCACTGGTGGAGGAATGAAACCTGTAAAGGACAAAGGTTACTGAGATTCAAAGTTGCAAATAAATTATGAGTCATAAGTGGTAACAATCTTGTCCACTCTCGTTCTATCAGGGCTCGGCATCCATCCGGATTCCACACCACACGCAGTCTCCGGCTGGTGAAGAATGGACGCCGAAGGAAGCATCATTAGCAGGGGTTCAGAGGTGTTTCAACACAACTAGTCAGACGTATAAAATCGGATGCTAAATTCAGAAGATACTTGAGAGATATGAATCAAGTAGTCTACTCAAGCAATCTGCACGAGAACAAAAACAACTGAGTGAATAATAAGTGTTATGTTGCTTCATCCATCTATAGGAGCAATATGATATACGCAGTACGTAGGTACATTTGTCATTGTGTCTGGATATGAATGAAGAAGAGTGCACTGTGGTGAGGTGGATACCACGTGTCTCTAGGATGAACGACACCTGTTGTAGTGGCAACACCAGCGGCAGGGAAAGCATTGTGGATGAATACGTTTCTACTTACTGTCGGGACGAAAATGAGAGGGAAGACGAGAACTGTGTCCATTGAAGCCGATGATGGGGAGGTGCACAACTTCCAAGGACCAGCCCACCCTTCTACCTTTCCCCCGTAGCTGGAGGGGCCCACTCGGCCGTGGGTCTGGAAGGCGAAGGCCAGTTTTGGGTGAGCAGTTGCTGGCGGCGGACGGCAGTACGGCTGCTCCCTCGTGCGTGGCATTGTGGATGTGTACGCTCGCTCCCTCCTCGCCCGTCCCCACCCCGGGGATGGGCGGCACTCCTGCCCACACCAAGCACTACTCCACAAGGCAGAGGGCCGCCGAGACCCAGATTATACATATTGTAGAGAATAAACCGAAGTGTAATGAAAGTTGTAACAAATCAAACAGCAAGGACTCTCAGCAAGAGAGTGAAAACACAGTGATGCAAACATCCACTACCACCAACATGCCAACGAAGAGGTTCTCCTTTCTCATGCGCAGCACCAGTATGAAGACAGAGACGCCTGTCGCCTCAGAGCGACAGCCCGTCACTCCCAGTGATCAGGCCATTCTGGATAAGCTGGCCACCCTTAGCTTACAGACTACTGAAGCAGTGATCAAGCCACGGGTGAAGTGTTCGCTATTTACCCCGCCGTGTGGCCGGTGCGGGGAACCCGTATACCCGCAGGAGCGCGTGGAGCCCACCCTCAGGCTAGTCTATCATAACGCCTGTTTCAAGTGTTACCATTGCGGACTCCGACTAACGCTCAAAACTTTCTGTAGAAGTCCATTGGACTCTAAGGATACCCGGATGTATTGCAGGAGCCACGTTCCTGTGTTGGATCCTGGGAGAGTGAGCGTTGCATCTGATTCTACCCACGCCTACCACACGTTACCAAGAGTGAGTAGCATGACAGTTAACGTGAGTGTTTCTATCAAATTACAATAGTCGGATGTAGGTGACCCATGTAAATGAGGGCGTTTTGTGTCGTCCCATGAATATATTACACTGTATCTCCGTGTCCCAAGATCCCACTGAATAATATCTCACAATCTATATCATATCAGCATTACCTCCTATGCTGCCTCTTCAAGGCAAATGTACTCATAAATATTGCATCATAGGACAAAGCCTTTTTTTCTAGCACCTTTGTTTACATTTCTAAGTTGAAGAAAAAAGGGTCGACATTGTATTGAATGATCATCATATGCTTAAAACTTCTGCTGTGAAGCGAGCAAAATAAAAGTGATACATTGTCACACTTGAGAGGCCACGAGTCAATGGGAACAGAAGCTGACCGTTCCGGTGTACAAATGACGAAGCAACTTCCCAGTGTCGTCTTCCGACCTACTTTTTAATTCCCTCTTAACATTTTCCTTGCAACGACAGAAAGACTATCCTTTTTCCACAAAGGTCAGTTTCAGGTAGCACTTGATAAGGCAACTTTGGTGGGGTATCACTTACACCACTGATGAATTGGAGCCAGGGAACCCAAGTCGTGGCATGCGATTCGGATGTTTGGCATGGAAACGAGCGCTGCCAAGGCCAGGGTGTCTTATAAAAGCCAAGAGGCATCCCCTTCCTACTTGGCTTTGCTAATATAGTGTGTTTAATACCACACTGATAAGAGTAAATATACAGTCAAACTTACAATGAATTTCGTAAACGTGTCACTAACAATTGATGCTATCCTTCCTGATGTTAAGGTAATTAGATGATAACACTATACAAGGTATGCGTCTGAGAGAAAAGTTTTTTCCAAGGTTCCTCTATCCAGGTGGGAGGCGACGTGTGGGGATCTTGAGGTGGTGCAGGGAAGGATGTGTTGCATCAATCCGGAACAAGAGAAAGTACTAAGGAAGGGAAAGGGGAGCACCTAAACGTAGCGCAGCACGGCACGTCGAGCAAACCTGGCGGGGATGAGGTGCACCCACCCCTCAACCCCAAGCGTATCGTTCCACTCTGCTACAGGAAATGGGCAAAAACCAAAGTACGCGTGGTACATGAAACATAAGTAACAAAATTGATAACACAATATATATATATATATATATATATATATATATATATATATATATATATATATATATATATATATATATATATATATATATATATATATATATATATATATATATATATATATATATATATATATATATATATATATATATATATATATATATATATATATATATATATATATATATATATATATATATATATATATATATATATATATATATATATATATATATATATATATATATATATATATATATATATATATATATATATATATATATATATACACGAGTGTATATATATATATATATATATATATATATATATATATATATATATATATATATATATATATATCGTAATAAAAAAGTTAATAACTTTGATATTAATAAATGAAAGTTGTAATTTTCTGATATGGATGTCATTTCCCTTTCTGTGTCTCCTTGAATGTTACTGTCAGTGGATGTTTTAGTAAATGTTGTGAATTAGTTAACGTTGTCCTTGTGAATGTTGGTGTGAGGAGACGTCCCTCAGTGAATGTTGCTCCTTGTTGCTCAGAGTGAATGTGAATAAGGAGCGATCGCGACGTGCCGGGAGTCGCGTCTCTTCGCCTGTAAATCTAAAATTCTAAGAGCGCATCATCTGTCTGTCTGACTGCTCGGGTTCCTCTCTGCACCATCATTCCTACTCCCATGTTCCTTGCTTCACTCTCCTCCATTCTCAGTTCGTACCTACACCCTTATTTTTTATTTATTTTTTATTTATACCATGTGGGCTTTTCACGGGAATTTCTGGGCTAAAGGGGATACTTTTGGGGTTCCTCCTATCTCAAAGCCCACCCGCTAGGAAACCGTTGCCCCGAGTGAGGAAGCCCAACCTACACTCGGACCGTGGACAGGATTCAAACCCGTGTGCTTGGAGACCCTTCGGACCCCAAAGCACGCATGGTTCCACTTTCCATTGTTTTTCCTCAGTATTTGATTTCGCATCTATACCATTATTCTTTCTACCTTTCGCATTTAGTGTTGTACCTACGCCATTACTCCTATTCATTTGTTCCTGCCTTTTATTTATTTTTTTCATTCGTATTCATTTTCGTATACCTATCACTCTTCCATTTTCTCTTTTCTTTCCTTTGTATCTCATTTGGAATCTTCATCATCGCTTCCATTCACTCCTTTCTGTTTTTTGCTTCCTTCTTTCTTTGTATATCATTTCTTATCAACACCATTATTCCTATTCCATTTTCCCTGTCTTTTCATTTCTTACCTTCGTATCTCATTTCGTAACCGATTGTAAACGTAAATCAGAAACGATGTTATATTATATGATCATAGTTTCCTTAGGCACTCTTTCCCTTCAGTCATTACGTATAGAAGAATCAGGCAAAATTAAAGCTTCGTTGGTTTCATATAGAGACACAAGTTTACTTTCAGTGGATTTGTTGTTTCTTGGTCCATATAATTAAAATTCATATATGGATAGAAATCATTACCATGCCTCTCATTTGTATTTATTTGTGTTTTTTTTTCTCTATTGATAGTGTATAATCTCTGTTCAACTATCACTAGAAAAATTAAAACGTATGGAATATTCCGAGTTTCTTCACCAGAACATGTTAAACGGAGCTCAGGTAAGATGCCGAGGCTTTATAGAATACGATCCCTGTGTTAGGAGAGAGTCAGGAACATTACTTTTGATATCATAGCTCACTGAAAAATGTAACCTTGACTTAAAGCAACGCATTTCTTTAAACCCTGAGTAGATTAATGTACTTACTGATATTCTCTCTCTCTCTCTCTCTCTCTCTCTCTCTCTCTCTCTCTCTCTCTCTCTCTCTCACGATTAGCCGACTTTTTATAACCTATAATTGTTTTCCTTTTTATAGTAGGTCTGGCAAATTAAGCGTCTCTCTCTCTCTCTCTCTCTCTCTCTCTCTCTCTCTCTCTCTCTCTCTCTCTCTATTGTCTGAGTCCTATTTACTTATCAGGAAATGAAAAAGATAGCTTTCTTATTCCCTTTACTTTTATAAAATCTTCTACTTTCTTTCGTCTTCATATTTTGCCTCCCCAACTCCTCCTGCGGCGCCTCAATCTGCCACAGCTTGATAACCGACAGATGGTAAACAACTGGTAGGTTGAAGGAGAGAGAGAGAGAGAGAGAGAGAGAGGGTCCTCTCGCCGCTACTTGTTCTCGTGGCGTCAGTCTCCACATTACCATCTATACTAGCACGTCACACACACACACACACACTATAACTATGGTTGTGATCTCTGTTTCATGTATGTTGAGTGCTAATAACGACTGTCATTGAAACTGACTTTGTTCCTGATTAAAGGTGAATTAGAGGTCACTTAATGAGAGAGAGAGAGAGAGAGAGAGAGAGAGATGGCGTAAGGATGAAGCCACCCCAGCACTCCACCGAAGTGTGTTCTGTGCCACCCGTGGCGCAGGAAGCCTTGATGGTTAACTATCCAGCCAGTCCTGAGACACGGATGTGGAGTCCATCTTCGCACTCCCTGACTTTTGAATAAAAAATGCCACTAAAAAGAGAGAGAAAAGAGAGGAGCTTGGAGTCAGCTCCTCTATTCCAACAACAAGAAAATTAAAAACAGCAAGCAAGGAAATAACATTTTCTGGCAAGGATACTACTGAATCTGTTCTTAATGCCTCTGGCCAGTAATCAGAAGCAACAATCACAATATGGCACAAGCAAAGTCCCTTAAAAGCCACTGGCAACATTGCGCGTGAATAGCAAACTTGGCATCTGTACAGTCCCGTCCTTGAGCAGGTGAGGTGAACGTCAGAAGGAATTCTGATGTCATCAGGCCCTCACGAGGGACCGGACGACGATTAACCCCGCTCCTCTCCCAGCATTCTCGATCCAAGACGCCCTTTGAAGGACAGAACTTGAGGATAAAAAGACATTTGTGCAACGCTCAACTATTGTTTTTGTTGTTTATCATCATTATTACTATTGTTGTTGTTGTTGTTCTTGCTGCTGCTGCTAACTATTACTTTAATATATTACTACTACTACTACTACTACTAATGATAATAATAATAATAATGTTAAGAATAATAATAGTAGAAATAATAATAATAATTGCAATTATTGTTATTTTGATAATAAAAAAACATCACAATAATGACAATACTACTAATAATAATGGTGATAATAATAATTATGATAACAACAACAACAACAACACTTATAATGATAATAATAATGACAATAATAATGATAATAATAATAATAATAATAATAATAATAATAATAATAGTACTATATAATAATATAATTATCATAGCAACAACAAAAGCAGTAACAACAATAATATTAATGATAATAATACTTCCTCCCTTACTACTTTACTACTAGGGCAGTTGATCACAATTTCAGCCAAGACACGAGCTGAGAACATCCATGATAATGTATGTGCAATATTATATTGAACTGCACTCACTGTGAAACTCAGCTGGAGTGAAAACTCTTGGATATTGCCCCATTATCGTGAAATATGTTATTTTTTTAGTCCGAACATTGCATAACTCCACCAATGTATTTCCCCAGTGTGAAAAGGAACTTTCGGGTGAGGCCTGTGGTTACAACAGCTCTCAAATGGACAAGAATCAGAGCAAGGTTAGCAAGGCGGTACACTATACTTGCCTCAATAATAAATTACATTCTGCCGGGTGCCGCACACGCCCCGCTCTGCAGCCCAGCCTATCGTTGTCCACAATTGAACAAATACTGGTATAAAAAATAGACATATTGAAGGAAAAAAAGAATAATAAAAAATTCTGGTTGATAAAAAAAAGAACAAAGTGGATTATTAAAGTGATGAAGCAGATCTTTATTTATATAAAGTTCTTCCTCAGCGGGAATGGACAAGAAGTGATGATCTGCTTCATCCTGTGTTTCTTACCACCACAATACACTTGCCTGATTTATTCACTAGAAATAAGAAAACAGAAAGATCAGAAAATGCGAAGGAACATGTCAGGAAGTTCCTCTCCTGGCACTCCCGAGTCCCGATTAACAATAAAATATCGCTGGTGACTACTGAACTCAGTAAGCTGATAACACAAATACAAGCACACAGGGAGGCTCTTCACCTGAACTGCATCCTTTGTTCTGGTCTTGTTCTTGTCTTCGATAAACGGGATTTTATGACAATTTCATTATGACAAGAGAACTTGTGATTAACTCGCAAATGTTTGACGGCGAGAAAATTTGTAAAATTGCGTCCTGAAAATATTTGGTAAAACTCTCCCATAACTTTTTTTACTGTTCAGTTTCTTGCGTTTTTTTTTTTTTTTTTAACATTCTTCAGACATGGCTTCCATCCTACAAGCCACACCTGTCCAGGCTCACCTCAACCTGCCTCCAGGAAGTTCTGAGGCGCATCAGCAACGGAAATAGGTTTAAAGGTTAATCATTAGATAAACATATTTTGTGTTCTCAGAGATTCAAGGTCTTACATAATTTTTTTCCCTCGTCTCTGTTGTTATTGCTGCAATTTCCAACGGTTCGTAGTCCGGGTGACCTTAATTGCATCCCTGATGTGTTGCTGGCCACGAGGCACGACAACAGTGGGGATAAGTGAGTGAGTGTTTCGACATCAATTTAAATGTCAGGAAGGAATCAGTACTCATTAGCTGTGTTTCGATGTCTTTTGGTCGAAGCAATCACAAATCTGTATTAACACTTTGCACCTTATCAAACACTAATTGCTTGTGTTTTAGTGTATTTTGGTAGAAGTGATGATGGATCTGTATCACATTCTGCACCGTATCAGGCGCTGTAACTGCTATGTCCAGAATCATCAATCTCCATTTTTTTTACTCCGTTTATTTTCTTCTCTGCAATATCTGTTTTTTTGTAACAGTGATCTTATCTTTACTTTTTTTATTCCAGTTGGCAGTATTTTCTCTGCGTCATAGTAACTTTCCTGATTTCTGGTCGAGTTACCTTTTGCTATATTCTGCACTAAAACCTTATTTTAGTATCATTATAGATTCTGTAATATGTATTAATTTCTTGTTTAAGTACATAATTGACTCGTTGAATAAAGAAAGGTTCTATTTTAAAATATCAATGATATCATTGATATTTTTAAAACAGAACCTTTCTTTATTCAACGTTTAAAAAGTATAGAATTTGAGTTCGATATCATACAGCTTATTAAACCTTCGTGAAAAACTAGTTATCAGAGCCAACCCATTAATCTTTCTTGTTGTATGCTGGTAATGATCGGAAACATTGCTCACCGACACCTATGTAAACTTTACTGAAAGTTGAAAAGAAAGAAATGTAAATGCCTAGGGCCCTAGACCAAAGAAATTCTGAGATTGTGGCCGGGTGTCACTACTTCTTAAAGGACGGGAAGTGTAGTGACACGTACCTTGGATGATTGTTCACTTCCATCTCTGCAAGGCAACAAACGAGAATGAAACCCGCATAATAGCACGGATCCATCCTGAGGTTGTCCCACTGACACACTCCCTCGGGGCTGGCTGGTGAGTCTCGCGCAGTTCACGCTCGTAGTTTAGTCTGGGAGCGCGCTACGTCACCACGGTTTGTATCAACCAGATACAGACAAGAAAAAAATGAATGAATAAATGAAAATAGATAGCCAATACTCTTTCTCCATGCAGAATTTATTGTCTCCAAACAACATACACACACACACACACACATGCACACGAGGACATATATAACCACTGTGTACAATTGTAGGGAACTGCCACTTCACGTCTAACTGCATGAATGGTTTTAAAGAGTGTGGTAGTCAATGATGTGTGAGGTTCCAGGGGGACCTTCCAAGGCCACCGGAACGCCAGCAAGGAGCAGCACAAGAAGGCCACAGGCTTGTCTCCGTTGCCATTCCCTCTGTTGTATATAGTGTTCCCGAGTTCCTCATTAGTGTGAAAAAGCACTCATCCAAAAGAAGATGATCATGGAAATCAATAATGTAAGTATACGCTACAATTCCGCGTTCCTTGGCACCTACATGTTCACTGAGGTGGTACAGTACAATCGTGTGTGCCTCACTGTATCATCCGTTACTCCTTCACACTTAGCTCCGGTAGTATAACTCTTGCTCACTCACATTACCGTTATCGTGTACGAGACGCCCTCAACCTCGCCAGACATAACAGGTGTTTGAT